>NW_009219296.1:0-5349 GCF_000690835.1 Fulmarus glacialis
GGTGTTGTGTCGGGAGCCAGCTCTGCAAGGCGTTTAACGCCTTTGTAATTTGGCTTGATGGACCTTAACCATATCCCTTCTGTCCTCCCATGTCCCTGTGCCGAATAAAAGGATTAGTCTCTTGTCAGGTGGTTTTAACGGCTTTAAATTAACTTCCTGATTCATATTAACGCAACTTGACAAGTATAGCGTGTGGGTCTGGTAAAGAGGGAGGTGTGGTGTACAGTGTATAAATAATGTTTGTTGATAGATGTTTTGTTAACCAACAGTGTAAAAACCATTGCCATGGGCCTCATCGACCTCATATGCACAACTGTCATAGCGCCCATGGGGATAAAGATCTACCAGTGCTACCAGGACCATATCCGATCGTTGAAGACCCTAGCACCTGTGATATTGTCAAGGCTACACAGTAAGTATATGTTTCTGTGTTGAAATACATGGGAGTGTCCTCAAATGTGAGCCAGGCTGGATATCTTTACAAAGGAAAATTTTACAGTTCCATTTTCTCCCCATAGTGAAAGAAGAAGAATCATGTAAAGACACTATTGTAAATATTTTTATCATAAACAATGGTATCTCAACCAGGTCTGTTTTGTAAGGTAGAAAATTCTATTCATCAAGGCTCAGCCCAGCTCTTTTTGCAAGACTTCTTTGAATGCGATGTGGAATTTGCTCAAGTAGAAACTGCTGGATGATGTTTACTGAGATTTATTTTTTCTTTAGTATGTGGCAGTCTGTAAACTTAACAAATGAATGATAAGTAAATTGATGTGGGTTTTTCTTCTTATTTAAGGTATGGAATAATAGAGCGATGCAAAGAACTGGTAGAAGCAGGATATGATGTTCGACAACCAGACAAAGAAAATGTGACTCTTCTTCACTGGGCAGCGATAAACAACAGACAGGAGCTGGTTAAGTAAGCTCTAGAGTCCTTGTGAAAGTAGCACAAGTATTCTGCCACTGTTATTTATAATCACTTTGTTGGTATTATACTTCAAAACAAAGGGAACGTGCTGCTTGAGAAGAAAATTTCAAATTTTAACCCAATTACCTTTGTGAAAATGTCGCTGAAATGTAAAGTTACCACAGTTTCTTTATATGTGAAATCATGCAGTACATGAAATCATTAGATTTTCCTGGGTTTGATTTGGTTTGTTTAACAAAGATTAAAGCTGATTTTATAGGTGCCTTGCTAGTTACTATATTTTTCCTTAAATGTTTCCTCAAAACAGCATCCTTTACTGCAAAAATACTCTTGTCCATTTGCCTCTCTAGTGATTTTTTTTTTTTAATTATGAGCTATTTATGAGCTCCTAGAGCTATCTTATCCTTAGTGTAATGTTTTAGTAGTCTATTATGTCTGTTCTTAATCATATTGTGTTGCTGTTATACAGATACTATATTTCCAAAGGTGCAATAGTGGATCAGCTAGGTGGAGATTTGAATTCAACTCCCCTTCACTGGGCCATTAGGTATGCTGCTTGCAACTACTAATTGTAAATCTGGTAGTATTAACAGTTACATTTTGTGTAGCACAGCAGTGGTTATCTTAAATCAAATTCTGTGGTGTGTTTATTTTTCTAAGGTATAAGGCATTTCACTGCATGTCCATAATAATGCTGAAATCTGTTCTCTGATTCCTGGCAACTTTGCAGACCACAAAGTTGTGTTATGTGTGTATCTGTGTTCTAGTCACTTGGACTCACATTTTGAATTTTCTCTGGGGATGAAACAGTACTGTTCAGACTTTGCCTCATAAGTCCTGCCTAACTGGACAAAGAAGTCTTGGCTGTGTTAGGTCACTGAAGTTAGTTTTTGATGCTTATTAGAGCACAGTTTAAGTCTGAAAGAGTTGTGGTCACGGTTCCCTCAGACTTTGGCCTGTCTAGCTGGTATGCTTTCAGTTGTTTTAGCTTCTGCACTAGATTCCCTTGGTGTATTCTCATAAGACTCGAGACTGCCAGTCCTGGACTTTAAAGCACAAGCATGTAGCAGAAGGACCAGTGTAAGACATCTTGTTGCTCAGAGGCGTGTAGAGAGGTCTTTGGCCTTCTTGCCCCAGTGGCATTAGCTTTTCCTCTTGGGCTCCTTATGGCTGCCACCACAAACATGCAGTGTCTCTTCCTGGGCGATGGTAGCTATTGGTGCTTGCGTATGTTTAATGCCTCTTTGGATCTGCTCTTTCTACACCTATGTCCACTCTAGACTACATCTGTTCAACCTGATACAGTTTAAAATCATACAGCTTTGGCTTCTAGGACAGGACTTGAGTAAAATGATCAAAAGAACAAAGCACTGCTTATCTGGAAAAACATTACCGTAAATAATTATTCTGGGATGACTTCTCTGAGTGCAAATTCTCACATTGGAAGATCAGTGCTTTCTTCCGGGCTATCAGTCTTCTGCTAAAGTTAGATACTTCTGAGAAAGACTGCTCACAGGAGAAATTACCGTAGAATAACCATTGTGTTTTAAATAACAGTTTGCCTTAGGCTGACTTGTTAAGGTATATATTTAATATAATTTTCTGATATAAACTTTTAATTTTAAAAGAAGTAATTTCCTGAATAAAAATACAAGAAAGGAAATTTTTTTTTGCGGGGTATCTATGAAAATGATTAAGGCAATACTTTCATTAAAATTTCCATCTTTTTTGTCATCTATAGTTTCATTTCATTTATCGTTACAGACAAGGACACCTACCTATGGTCATGTTACTGTTGAAATGTGGAGCGGATCCCGGTCTTATTGATGGGGAAGGATTCTGTAGCATTCATTTAGCAGTGCTGTTTCAACACATGCCCATTGTAGCTTACCTCATATCAAAAAGCCAGGTATGTTGTTGATATCCCAAGTACTGTTTTCTACTTATGTGTAGCGGCATGTGTGTATGATACATTTCAGAACTAACTGTTTTGTTTTCTAGATGATAAGCTGGTATTTGACAACTGTGTCCCTGTCCATAAGTTCAGAAAAACTTAGACTATTTTTTTGTGTGTGTGTATATATATATATGGTTTTGGGTTTTTTTTAATACTCTCCCTGGTCTTGTCATCCCCACACATACACATTCACATACAATTCAGAGCGTTTAAGGAGAGTTGTTAAGGCTATGCAGATTTATGGTGCTGTATAAATAACAACAGGCTTTTAAACCTGAGAACAAAAAGCAGTATATGAAGTATGTACATCATGAAGTATTTACTATTTGATTACAATTTTTTAACCTATAAACTGTGCAATTTTCCATCAATTGAAGCGTGCAGAATAGATGATCAGGTTAAGACTGAATTTTTTATTTAGAAAAATTTAGAAATTTCTATATTTTCTGTAATTTTATGTTGTATCCGCTCTAGTTGGTGTCTGTTAGCTTGCATCTGAAGTAAGCACAATTAATGACAAGTGAAACAATTTGCTAATAAAAATGAGAGGAGAGTTCTTACATGATCTAGACTGTTTCTTTGAAACACTGAGTATTAAGATTTAAAGGTTTGGTAAGTTTATTTTCTTCCTCAGGGAGCTCTCTTTAGTAGAGTAAATGACTTCTGGAATGTAGGTATAGATAGTTTGTGATATATAAGAAAGTTTTTAGCCCACCTATCTTCTACTAAAAAATCCAAGTGATTAAATATTTCTTTTAAGTAAATCTGCTCTAATGGAATGATGGGTGGAGGCGGGGAAGAAGGAAACCTTCATTGTGAAAAAGAAGGAAGAAAATTAGCTAATGCAAGTTAGATGTTTAAATAATTATGTCGAGATACATAATCAATCAATCCTTTTTTATTGTTTTAATAAACCAGTTTTATGTGCTTGGACATTCTGTTATGTACCTCTGTTTACACAAGGAAGATGGTTAACATTGCTTTACAAGGTATATTTTATTTATAGTATTTTTGTGCAAAAGAGGACAAGAAGTATGGTTAACATGGTTCCCTTAGAAATATCCTTAGTGGAGACTCAGCATATTCTGAAAAGAATGACATGCCAGACTCATAGAGGGGATGAAAAAATGTTTAATTTAGTGTTGGTTTCTTGGTTGGTATAATTTGGTTTTTTTCCAGTACTGCAGTGAAGGTAAGCCAGTTGTATAGCTGCATATATGACCATCTAACTCTGTTTCCTGAAATCACTGGTAATCACTTGCTTGTTATCTTTTTCTTATACTTAGAGCATAGACACAACAGACTTCAATGGACAAACACCTTTAATGTTATCAGCACAAAAAGCGATTGGGTAAGTAGTGATAACTTAAGAAAAATCTATTTTATTGTACCCAAGAAGCAGTGAGGTGAATTTTTTCTTACGAAATTTTTTGTTAAGCTGACATTCCTTTCCATTTCAGTTGTACTAAAATATGCAGTGTTTCAGAAATCAGGAGTTAGGAAGTAGCTTATTGGATATAGCAAAGAAAGTCAAAAGAATTTCTAAAAGAAGTTTAGGTTTATGGCTGAACTGTCTGCAGCATTATTGTGCTTTCCCAGAAATGAAAATAAATGGAGCGAAAATGCATTTAGAATAAATAAAATGTGGAGATGTAAGCTTCTACACAGTGTTGTAGAAAGATATAATCTGTGTATATACCTCATATTTGTTAAAATGGTAAGATAACATAGTCTGGAGAAAAACCCTCAAGGCAAGTCCTGAATTATAAAGTTGGATCTACCGTTGATAAGCTTATTCTGAGGCAAGGCATTGTGTATCTGCTGTTATTTCACAGGTGGGAACAGTGTTTTTTATAATTTGGTCAAAAGTTTCATCTCCAGTATATATTATCTTCTGTTTATTAACTTTTATACTTTGTTTTCATCTAGACCAGAACCCACGAGGTTTCTCTTAAAGTTTAACCCCTCTCTCAATGCTGTAGACAATGTTCAGAAGAATACTGCACTGCATTGGGCAATAACATCAGGAAATACTAGTGCAGTGGATCTGTTGCTGGAAGCTGGTGCTAGCCTGGACATAAAAAATGTCAAGGTACAGTTTCTTTCATGATATTTCAATCCATGTGGCATGAATGTGTAAAATGAATGTAAAGAAAAGTCTGAGTCCTCTCCCCTTTGCAACAGGAGTAGACTAAGAACAGGTGTTCTTAATCTTTCCCAAAATAAATTAGCACCTTTCTTGTGGTGTGGCTCAAAGTATGAATGCAGAGATTCTTTGCAACGTTCGCTTAAGGAACAGCCAAGCCTTTTGATCACTCTGAACATAATTGTGTCTTTTGCAGATTCTCCCACACATGCACTTTTTTCCCCCTTCTCCTTTTTTTTTTTTCCGCCCCCCCTTCTCCTTTTTTTTTTCCGCCCCCCCTTCTCCTGGTCGTCCCCCCCACACTTCTCCTGGTTGTCC
>NW_009219297.1:0-5950 GCF_000690835.1 Fulmarus glacialis
GCCCCGGCGCAGGCGCACCCACCGAGGTGTGCGGGCGCTGCCTCTCCGCGGCCGGGGGCTTTTCCTTTCCCTCCACCACCTCTTCCTCCAGAGACGACGGATGAGCCGGGCTCGCTCACACACGCCGGGGCTGGTGGCAGGGGGGCACAAAGCCTGCATTGTGCGCGCTCGCCGCCCTGAGAGCCGATCTAATTGTCTTCCCCGGCTCGGAGCAACAATTTGCTGGCAGCCAGGCTTGTGTCATTATATAACTGGAGATAGTCCGACTTGTAAACAGATCTCCAGAACATGTCTCTCTTCCCTTATTTTGGAGAAACAATAAGCTCGGGGCTGGCTGACACCTTGACGCTGTTTGCAAGGGCACGAACCGAGCCTTTGCGGGGAGGGATTCATCCAGGGCATCGCCTCCTCCTTGTGCGTGGCAGTGGGAAGTCAGCAGGGGAATCCCAGGAAAGGCATGGGCTTTAACAACAAACCTGGAGACCTGCAGGGCTCCTGCAGCTGCACCTCGTGCTATGCAGCGGGCTTCCCTCGGGCTGGGAGAGGAGCTGTGCAGCGAAAGCTTTCCAGCAGTAAGCCTGGAAGAGCCCAGAGAGTTAAAGAGGAGGAATTTGATTTCCATGCTCACTTTCCCTCCTCCCCCTGGCCAGCCTGATCTTACGCTAACCGGCTGGTGAGGGAAAGGCAAAAGCCATCCTCCTCTACTTGCATCCCTGAGGGAGTGCATTTCCACGCATGACTTCCAGGCTGGTGAGGGATGTCCAAAGGTATCTTCTCCCAACGCTTGCCAGAGTTGAAGCTGAAGGCACCGTGTTGTCATGGTCATCTGTGCTCCTCAGGCTCCTTGGGCTTTCCTCCCCGCTGGGGATTCTCTGCACTGGGGCTTGTATCCTTCTTGGGAAAGAAAAGAAACTACTCGAGTTTCATCTTTCTATGCTTCTGCACATGGTAACATCAAGGGACAAAATTTCTATTCTGGAAAACTGTTTCTCATTGACTGCAGGGGACAACTTGATCTTCGTGTTAACTTCAGTGCTGGGCTTCCCAGACAGCCGTTTCGCTGCCTGAGACTGAAACAGGGAGAGAGGATGGGGCATCAAAAGGAGAAATTATCTCTTGGGCTGGGATTTCCCTCTGATTTTTCTACGTGCAGACCAAAGAGGTTGAGAGGAAAGGGTGCTGGAGCCTGGTCAGAGCCTGCCTGAAGGCAGGTGTCCGCAGTGCTACCCTCGCTGCATAAGGACTGAACCTGAATATCCCGGCGCCAGAAACGGGCTATTTACCTTGTTTAGGTCCTCCTCTTACCCTACCTTTCCTCTGCTCTCAATGCTAAGCCTGCCTTTTCCGTTTCTCTCTTCCGTCTCGCTTTCCCTGGGCCTCCGAAGCTGTGGGCACGGCACCCCTCCCCCAGAAAGAAGGTAGAAAAATATTGGGAGGTTGCTGCTCTATTATAACTTGGCAGCTGCTGGCTCTGCGCGTCCATCTTCCTCCGCTCCTCTCTCCCCCACTGTTAGATTCGATTTCATAAATAAATACCCCGCGTATTGACGTCAGTGTAGGCCTTGAGAAATAATACTCCTGCCGCTTTCTTTGCTAAGCATGGGGAACGGAGGGGAGAGGGAGGAGGAACAGAAGCAACAACGTCTTGGAAGATGAAGTCTTAATATTCTCTTAATCGCCTCCCTCCCTTTGCAGCTATGCCCCAGCTGTGAAGAAAACAAAGATTACCATTATCGGTGTGCCCTTCTGGCTCAAGACAGGAAAATCAAGTATTCAAAATTATTGTTCCTGGTGATTTTTTTTAGTGAGGGGGGATGATGGGGAGATACTCTGTCCTAGAAGTGGGAGGGGTACCCTCAGAGGTCCCTGTGCTCCTCACATGGAGCTTAAGAAAATTGTACCCAAAATGCTGGCAGGGCTTGGGTTAGCACCTTGGTGAAACGAAGGAGATGGTTCCTCCATCCAGGGAGGGAAGACAAAAGATTATTAGAACAGATCATATTTGTTATTAGAACAGATATCATCCTGGGTGGCTTCGTCTCGTCATTAGGAGATGGTTTCTAGCCACCAGAAGTGATAAGACACCATTGGCCTGCCAGTAGAGGCAATGAGACAAGAAACCTGGGTGCTTTGGGGGAAGATCTCTATTAATAAATGGTTTATTTTTTTTATAATGTTTGTTTGCAATAACCGGCTTTATAACAAGACCCCCGGGTCTTGACTGCCTTCCTAAATCAGTTCCTTTTGAGTTTGACACAGCTGAAGGATGTGGTCTTGTACAGAAGGAGCATGGCCTTCATCTAAACAAAGTGGTGGGAGGTCAGGGAGGCAAAGAGATTGTCCCAGCACTTCTCCCAGGGAAAAGCATGCAAATACTTTGCTTTACATTATAATAGTTGATATTATTTCATCTCGCTCTCCTAAAATTGTGAGCTATGCTCTTTCTAAAGCTGGCCAACAAAGAAGCACAAACATGCCCATGAAATAGATGTGAGAGCTTTGAAAAGCCAGTACAAGCTGAATTTATCGCTAGTGATTTTGAGAAGTGAAGCAGGTATTTTATTGCTGGTGACAGGATGCGAGTTCTGCACTTGTTTCTGCTGCTCCTGTGAATTACTCAGATATTTGAATCGTGTCTTTTTTCCATCTGAAACTGTGCTGTGCTTAATGCTTTCCAGCCAACACTGGTTGCCATGTTGCTCTTTGGAGAACACACATGGAGATGGATGCTCTACCGTGGTGCTCAACCTCTGATCACTGCTGCATGCTGTGCCTGCCCTGGAAACCCAAACCCAGAGCTGCGAGCAGCTGGCTTAAGACCAGAACGGCCCATTTTGAGTCTCAGGTTTGACCTCCCACTCTTCCCAAGCCAAAAAACACCCTAGTTCAGAAATTTCCTGCCTCCAGGCTATTGCTGAGCCAGAGCCTGGCAGGTTGGAAGCCTCAGCTTTCAGTCCACTGTTGGCAGATAGAAGGAGAAGGCAGGGAGGAAAGGGGCTCTCGCAGGGCTCTCTGCAAACGCTGACACGATTTTAATGAGCAAGTGCATTCCTCGGGATGTGCACAGCTGGAGCGCAGCAGCAAAACGGGCCAAGATTCCTGCGAGGACCCGTGCCTTTCCGGCAGGTTGAAGTCATGTCTGTCGCAGCGCGCTGCCCGCTAACAGCCAGAGCATCCTTCAGTGCCCTGGGGGGGTGAGAGCCACCCCCAGCCCCTCGGTCGCAATGACAGACCCCTCCTAGGACACGGGGTCTGTTTGTCTTTGCAAACTGGGGTTCCCCATTTGCCTGCACTGGGAGCTGTGGAATTGCTGTGCTACCCCAGCCTCAAGGTGTTTTACGGCTCACCTGCTCTTTAAAAAATAAATAGAGTGTGTGGGGGGGAAGATATCAGATGCCAGAAGGTTGTTATAACTGCTTTGTTTTGTTGATACTGCATTACAAATGAGAAGTGCAATAATAGGTGCAGAAACTGTCTAAGTCTTGCCCACCGCTGAGGGCACACAAGAAAAATAATCCATGATACATCACCACCTTTCCCAGGCCTCCCCACAGCCACGTAAAACATCAGTGGACAATAATACATGCAACAAGGAAATCAGGTATATTTTAAAAAACAACAAACATGGTTCTTCCCTTCATTTAGTGCCGCTAGGTACATCAGTGAAAGACCGAGCTTTTGAGAGCAGGTAGAATGAAAGGGATGAAACTGCTACGAGATACAGAGGTGGAGGAACCAGTTTGGAAGCTCAGTCCATCCCGATGGCACTGGTACAACTCACTGAAAGCTAGGAAAACAGCTCAGCTGCTTTCTGGATAAAAAAAAAACCTTAAGAAATAATGTAGAAGGGGAAAAAAAAGGGAAAAGTATGTGTTGGTTGGTGGGGGTTTTTTTCCCCTGTATCTCCCCCTACCCAGACAAAGCCAGAGACACGGATTTACATACCTTGCAAAGACTGTGGCCACTTCTGTACAGCAAGTTGCACCTTCCCTCTTTCCCAGTATCCCTGTGTGTATCGCACTGGGAAAATGCCCTCTGAAGAGATGCTTTATGCAAAAACCATTTGCCCTTTGCTTCCTGCAGAGCGAGACGGTAATACTGAGACCCAGAGGCCAGAGCCGGGGCTGGGCTGGGACAAGGGGGTGTCCTTCCCAGTCCTTCCTGGGGCACTAGATAACATTTTGGACTTCTCTGCTGAAATTATCCTTTGCCTCCCCACCCTCTTGCACGTCAGCAGAGCAGCGGCTGGAGGTCCCTGGCCAAGCTGGGTTGGACGTGGAGGTGCGTTGGGTGCCCAGACCTGCCAGTTGTCCCTCCCCAGGGATCAGTGCCGGTCGCTGCTGCAGCCTCCCATGCTCCTGCGATCCAGCAGCTAAGCACTCGGAGCTGTGTCTGTGTGTATAGGCATCATAACAAAAACTGGAGTCGATTCTGCCCATCCATCTGAGCAAACACGGCATCTTGGTTTGTTCTCAAGCCTGCAGCCTGGGATTTCCAAGCTAAACCCATGATTTGCAGGCAACAGAAGAAACCTGAGCCGAAGCAGAGGTCCAATTTCACTCAAGTCTCCCACCCACTGGCCAGGACCAGGCTCAGAGGTCGCTGTGGCTGCTTGGGTCCCTCCTTGCAAGTGAAGGCAGTCCTTGCCAAGCCAAAAGGCAGGACGGCACGTTTTGAACAGTCTCCTGGTATCCAAAAAAATGAGCTGCTCTGGTCTGGCCCCACGGTGACCCGCTGCAGGATAAGGCAGAAAGGAGGGTTAAAGATGAGCTGTGCTTGGAAACAGCATCATTACCCTTATGGTGCTTCCAGCATCACCGCTTTGCTCCCTGGGGGATACAGGCAAGAGGTTTAGCTAAAGTTTTGTTGGTTTTTAATCATCTCTAAATGTCCCCCATGATAGCGGTTTACACAGGAAAGATCAGAAAGGCACCGAAGCTCCCAAAGGTAAAATTTCCAGCAGTGGCCACCAGAAGCCACGACGAAGTCAGTCCTCACCCTTCATAGGGACACCGTTTAGCACAAAGAAAACCAGAGTTCTGCAGCGGGTGGCGGGACGGGGACAGGAAGGCAGACACATCCTTTCTCCACCTGCAATAAAGTACATCTCCAAAGGAAGCAGCCAGCCCTGCATCTGTACAAAAACCCTCCTGGCCAATCACACAAATCCCAAGAGGAAACACTTTCTGAGAAAAAAAACTGATTTCTTTTTGCATGCTGCAAAATTTTAAAAGAAACTGGTTTAAAACATACGGTTTTAAGTGCCTAAATCATCAACTCCACTTCGGAGGTGGAAAATCTTTTCCAGCCCAAGTTGTCCGGGACAGGAGGTTGGGCTCGGCGAGGTCCTTACTCACGTCCCTTGCCCCACAGCGAGAGGCCTTGGCCGTGCCAGCGGGACTGCGCAGACGTGTCTGGCTGATCTGGGGGACTAGGGGTGCTTGGGCAGTTTTGCCCAGCAGCTGCTCTACTACAAAACTGGAACCGCAGTATTTTACCTCCCATTTGCACTGGTACATGATGGTTATATGCGATGAAAAGCAGCTCATCAGGATCCCTAAAAACTTAAAGAGAGGCTGTATCTACCCTGAGAAACCAGAGAAGCACCGTCTACCGGGAAACCTAACCCAGGTACAACATTTTTTTTCTTTTTGGCGCATCTTCAGCTCCCGTCCAGCTTTCAGGTCTCTGGGAACAGCCCAACCCAGTAAAAGCTAAGCAAATCCCAGCGGCCGCTGGGAAACACCCCCAAATCTCAACAAGAATCGCTGGGCACGTATTTATCTCGGCAGGTTCAGGGGGCATCCCCGAATTGAGGTTTCGGGGTTGTGTTTAAGTGCACCTCACCCTCTCTTGCAGGTTTGAGGCCCGAAAAGAGGAGCTGCAACGCACTCTGTTCCTCCACCAAGAGTGGCGTTTGGCATGGCCTTCTTCCCACCCAACTCTCACC
>NW_009219297.1:6031-6315 GCF_000690835.1 Fulmarus glacialis
TGCTTAACATATTTTCTTTTTTTTTTTTATTTTCTTTTTTTCTTTTTTGGTACAAAGCATCCAGGAAAGCTTTTACTTCTCTTTTTAAAAAATAAAAACTAGGTTTCTTTTAAAAAAAGACACATGAAAAGGAAAAAAAAAAAGTCAATTATTTGCAATTGCTCTGTTTTTATTCTGCCTTCCCCACCCCACCCACTTCCCTTCCCCCCCCTTAATTTGGACCGATTTTCATTCTTTTCCATATATATTTAATAAAATAAATAAAGGATTTTCTTTGTCGTGTA
>NW_009219298.1:0-5080 GCF_000690835.1 Fulmarus glacialis
GCCCAGCCTCCCCCGCGCTGCCGAGCCGCCGCAGCACCGGGGCACCGCGGACCACGCGCCCGAGGGATGCTCTCTCCAGTCCTCTGGTGATACACATTCCATCCACCAATTTCACCACAACAGCATCTCTCTTCTACTCCCTCACATCTATTTAACTGACTTCTTCCTGCAGGAACTGTCTCTCTTTGCACAATCCTCTCTGATTTCACTGAAGGCTTCCATGGCGTTACCGTAACACAACTACATTAGCGAAGTTGTGTTGGTGGCTTTTCAGTCACCCTTCAGGTCTTTCATCCAACACTCCCTCATTTGCCCACCCTTTACTACACTCCTGATGAGGGCACGGAGCATTCAGGTTTCAAGTGAGAACTTAAAAAGGGCTGAGAACACAACAGAATTCAGCATTACGGTTTTTTTTAAATTACAAGAGAGCCTTTAAGAGGTCTGAGGCAGAAAAAATGGGTCTTTGGGGGAACGACAATCATTATTCTATTCAATATCGTATATTCTATCATTTATTCTATGTTTCCTGATTATCATTGCTTTTTCCAAATAAATCCAGAAACATTGGAGTTTCCTGCAGACTCGTTGTGTAACAGGCCTGAGACAAGAACTCTTTGTAACAAAGAGCCTCCAAAGAATATTTTCTACGATCAGCTGCTTCTGGTTTTTAATCAAAAGAGGCTTTTACTACTTGCCACACCAGCAAATTCATTGTGGGACATGACAGTCAGTCTTGTTCCTCCTGCTATTTCACTGTGGCTGGTAACAACTATCAGAACATTGGGAAAATAAACCAAAAAAAGCTGTTTATACACCAGCCAGATCAGTCTGCCTGCTTTTCTATTGCAGTAGTGAATCTATAGGGGTAAGAGCACAAACCATTTGGTTTTTACGTGAAGGTAAGCAGACTCTAACTCAGCAGTAGCTCAGTTAACAGATACACTTCTATCATTGCTTATCATCTGTGGGTGTCTAAGAAGCATTTCATCTGCAAGAGCTGCCATGGAGGATACACTTAAAAATGAAATGCAGTTTTCTTGCTTTTTAACACATATATACTGTAACTCTAGTACTGTTGCATATACCGCAATCACAGCGTTTAAGGGTAGTCTCTGCTACAGCATTTCATTCCATTTGAGTACCATAAAGAAAATTGAAAAGAAAAACAAAAATCTCACGAAAAAGGGCTGGAGTTGTCAGTTATATTCATTTCTTGGCAACTGGATGGATTAGCACCATGGAAATACAGTTGATGTCTAGTTTGGGGTTGTTTTTTTTTAACATATGCGTGTTAATGAATGCACTGGCATCAACCATGAATTTCTCCACGGCTCAGGAGCAGACCGGCGGTGCTCCGCTTCACAGGAAGGGTCAGCTCGGCCCAGCACCACGCGCTGCCGCAGCGGCGGGTGCAGCGCAGCCCCGAGCGGTGCCTGCTGCCCTTGGGAGCACATCACCGCTACGATGCCCCCACCATCGGGGGCTGGGGGTCCAAAGGAGCTCACTCAACAGACAGCTTTATTGGAGAATATGCACTGAACGACACCAATAAAAAGGCTTTTCTTCTTCAACAGGCGGGCAATTATATATATATTTAAAAGCTAACAAGTCCTTTATTTACTTACATTGCGATGTGAGCTGTGTGCAATATCTGCATGTGTGTACATCGTACTTGGTGTTAATTTATACATTCCCAGTTGAGATAGCTTTCCCCGCGACAGCCCTGTCAACACAGCAATGATGACTTGAAAACAAACTCTGGATTTTCTTCCCAAGAGCAGCCACCGATGGGGTTTGCACCGCACGCCTGGCTCCAGGCCGCTATTTTAGGCGCACAGTCCTATCTTTGTCCCGGAGGCTCGCGAGCAGCAGACATGCTCCCAAAATACCTTCTGCTGGGATCAATGGACACGCTGCTCATCAGAGCTACTGCAGCATTTTAGTGCCTGTGAGAAACGCTGCTACTCAACCTACACTCTCTTGACAAATACAGCTGAAGAGAGGATATGCACCATGGGTCAGCAGGGCCAGCAGCTCACCGAAGGTTTGGAAGGAAACCAAACCACGCCGAGCAGGCTGCTGCACCAACGCCGCGATGAGCCCGGCGGCAGCGCGGGGCACCAGGAGCCGTCAGCTCCAAGGCTGGCGAACACCAAGAGCGGGGCAGGACAAAGCGCACTCCTGAGGCTGCGGGGTTGCAGTCTCCCTGCGACTACCGATGTCCCCACCTGCGGTCTGTGTTCTGCCACGCATCGAGTCGGGCAAGGTATTTCACAGAGCTCTGGCAATGGAAGGGGTTCTTTTTTGCAAAGAAGGAAAAACTAGGGCCAAGACAGTATAAATGAGTGGCTGTTAGTCACACAGGCTTGCAATGTAGATAAATCTGGAAAGGAAAAAAAGAGCCACAAGAGATTCATGAACACTTGAAGGTATTTTTGCCGGGTAGACTTGACCCCAGGTAGGAGCGGTGATCCCCTTCAGTGCTCCCTGAAGTCAACAACAAATCTGTTCTTTATTTTGGAGGTGTCAGAACAGATTTACTCAGTGGACAGACTACACTGATGCATCTGAGCGTGCCGAGCACGGCGGGGACTGAGCCTGCCCACCCGGTACCTCCAGGAGCACGGGGTGGATGACCGACTGAAACCGCTCAGGATTCTTTTCAACTCAACAACAAGAGAGCAGACCCAAATTCACAGACAGTGGGGATGTCAAACAGAATTATTCACCAAGTTTAACTTCTCTGGGGAAAGCAGACATCCTGCTTCTGTGGTAAGAAATTCTCTTGAACACGGTTATACACCACCTCGCTCTGGAAAGACAATCTCTCCTGAAAAAGACTTCAAACACAGGAAAGAGGGAAACCTTGTCTCTATTGCAGCAGTATGCAGAGCAGAGGGCATCGCCCGCTCCTCCGGCTGCGGCAGTCACCACTGTGGGGTGCAGCCCTTGCCCCGTTACAAACTGCAGCGGTGCGTGCGTGGGGAGCAGACACGACCCTCGGGAGAGGCCCCCTCCTCGCACGGCACAGCACGGCAGCTCGGGGCGCTGGTACCCGAGCAGGGACGGCTTGCGGGGCCTGAGCACATCCCCCAGGGCTCTGCGTTCGTTCAGCGTCCCCACCGCCAACGCCCGACACCACCGGGCTCCGGGGCCGCCCAGCTGCCTGCTTTCCACCCGCGCTGGCTTACCCCTGGGAATAAACCCCCGTGAAGCCTCGGTGAGAGAGTAAAAGAGCCAGCAATGGAAAACTCCCACCTCACGGCAGGGAGGAGGAGGACAGAGGCCTCCCGGAGGGAGGAGGGGGTGAAGCAGGGGTACCTTCGGAGATGCCGAACTAAGTGTATAGAAAAATCCAAACCAAGGCAGAGGAAACACTAACTAAAATTACTTCCAAAGCAGTATTGAGGGGCAATCAGAGATGGAATTGTTTGTTGATGTTACCCAACATTTTCATAAATAGAAGCAATTTGTTCTAGTTAAAAGAAACCTGTTATTTTTTAAATAATTTCACACATTGATCTTTATACCAGAAAGCCATGTAGAAAAATACACAACATGCTGAAAATATTCATTAATCAATCCCTAAGTTCGCCTCGTCGCAACTGTGCTTGTTTTGACACCTGCTTGCAATTTTCCTGCTGTGGCATTTAACATGCAATAAAAACCAACAGAACAAAGCGAACAGCGATTGCAGGTGCCCCCTGTACTCGCCCCATACTGCACATACCACACCAGAGCTGAAGACGGAGCTTTTTGGCTGTCACTGGTTTTTAAGGAGTTACTGAGGGACCATCACAAATCCCTGACACATTAGTGTTCTAGCAGTAACCAACAACTTAAGGCAGCTTCCAGATTGCCAGTGGGTCTAACTCATGAATTAGCCGCAGCGGAAGATGGAGCCGCAGCCAGCCGGGCTGACCGTGCAGAGCAGGGCGGTACCGCCGTCAGCACCCCGACGTGAGCATCTCTTTGCCCATCAGCTCACCCAGAACACCTGCCTGTCTCGTCTGTACCGCTGTGCCTAAAGCTCAGGACTCTCGAGTTACTCCAAAAATCCCCGTATTAAGCCGAGAGGCAGTACCTGTGTTGGGAGGGGTAGGCCAAGCACACCCGTATACTGGGGGAGAAAACCCAAGCCAACCGTCTGCCCACCAGCTCCCTGTTACTGCCCACCGCGTACTGCTTTATCTGCATCTCTTCCCACAACATGGGTTCATTTCTTGAACAGGCATCATTTGCCATTTGGGGAAGTCGAAGCATTACGCTGAGCTCATAGCAACGGCTCAAACCCACGCTGACTTTCCTGGTAGCATTTATTACTGGTTAAAGGTGCAACGATGTATGAAAGCAAATGAAAACACGTCAAGGTCAGACCCAGGAGGTACTCGAGTCACTGAGCTCTGGACACTGTCGGAGCGACTGGCGAGTCTGCCCGAGTGGGGACGATGGGGAAGGCTCCCAGCCCTTATGGAGACACGCAACCAGCACCGGCTGGAAGGGTTATCATTTCATCCCTGCGCTGAAGGTCCTGCCAAGCTGCTTTCTGTGCTGGAGGAGCCACTAATCGATGACAGTTCAGAGTTTTGAGCAAATCTAGAATCAGGCTTGAATATGAAATT
This sequence comes from Fulmarus glacialis, assembly GCF_000690835.1. NCBI lineage: Eukaryota > Metazoa > Chordata > Aves > Procellariiformes > Procellariidae > Fulmarus > Fulmarus glacialis. Next base: position 4,626 of record NW_009219298.1, read on the forward strand.
ATGGGGATTGCTTGAATGTGTATGAATTATTCATGCAATAACCACATGCGGCATCGAGCCTTTAAAGTGCAAATTATTTGGGACCAAGCTTTAGCCTTATTTTCTGTAAAGAATAAAGCATGTTTTCCAACGGTGCAAACAATCCAAGTCTAATGTATACAATTTTCCGTGTTTCCTACTTTCTGATCTTGCCTGCCTGTTTCCATTAAGACCGGGGAACCAGTAAAATATAAAGCAAATGTGCAGTATATAGCTTTCCAGTGGATTATATGACATTTGTTTTACAAGGTAATTTAGCACACTGCATACCACAGTTTAAAAAAAAGGTCTTCCACAAGAGATGTAATATCCTTCTGACAGCAAAAACGCACTGAGTCATGGAGGTAATGCTGCGTCCAGCCGACATCAGCAGCAGCGACGGCAAGAGGAGATTTTACCTGCCGACAGTCTGACTC
>NW_009219299.1:0-3058 GCF_000690835.1 Fulmarus glacialis
TAATGATTCTATGATTCTATGAAATACAGAATTGATATAACCAAATTTCCACTAAGAACTTTGTGGGCCAATCTCTCCAAGTTACTAGAATGTGTTGTTAGAAAGCATGTATAAAATGAACAGGGTGACAGATGAGAAGATATTTCTGTTCTGACTAAAAAGGAAGGACCACCTGGAAATCAGGAAGTAGAAATTAGTTTGGGTTAAACGTAGTGGGACGAGTAATAAACACTAATCTCAATACTCCAGACTGAAACGTGTTCTGAAAGTTGCCTTTACGCTTCAGCTACAGACAGACCTTTGGGTGGCATTCAGCTGCTGATTCAAATTCATAAATTCGGGTGAATGGGAGCAGATAAACACTTATATAATAAGGATTCATTGTAGTCTAAGAAGATATAATCGATACAGTCAATGGAGTCTAGAGAATTTTTGATGTTGCCTAAATTGAACAAATCCAGCTGGTCAGCTGAACAAGTCTCTAGACTCCTTTGACTGACTGGTTCTCCCAGGGATCTAGTTTCAAGTTAATTGCTGAGCATTACACAGAGTCAGTAGTAAAGCATGTATTGGAAATTGAATCATCTTGACTAAAAGTATGCTATAAATAAAATCCGGTCAGGCTCTTTCTCTGTCCCTAGTGACTGGTATTAGGCCACAGTTTATAGATCTGTGATTGAACTTATCCCCTCTAAAGCAGGACGACCTTATTCATGTTGTCTATATGTCAGAGTTAGTGTCGGTGCTCGCTCTTCAACTGTTCCCAAGCCTTGCCTAGAAAATGCTAGCCAGAAGAACCAGACGCTATGGAAAAGCATCTGCCTGTGCCTGAATAGATTCCTTGTTCAGTTTGCTAGTGTGGAGCCCTTTAGATTAGCATGCTGTCTGTGGGGTTGAATTCTTTGATGTAAATCACCTGAGCAGAGAATTTCCATTTATTATTCTGAGACCTCAGTTGAAACACTTATGATAACCTAGTGTGGTGGGCTGACCTTGGCTGGACACCAAGTGCCCACCAAGCCACTCTATCACTCCCCTTCCTCAGTTGGACAGGGGAGAGAAAATATGATGAAAGGCTCATGGGTCAAATAAGGGCAGGGAGATCACTCATCAATTACCGTCACGGGCAAAACTAGACTCGACTTGGTGAAATTAATTTAATTTATTGCGAATCAAACCAGCGTAGGATAATACGAAATAAGAACAAATCTTAAAACACGTTCCCCGCCTCATCCTTTCTTCCCAGGCTTAACTTCACTCCCTGTTTCTTTGCTCTACTGTGGACCTCCATGGGCTGCAGGGGGACAACCTTCTTCACCAAGGTCTTCAGTGCAGGCTGCAGGGGAATCTCTGCTCGAGCACCTGGAGCACCTCCTCCCCCTCCTTCTTCACTGATCTTGGTGTCTGCAGGGCTGTTCCTTTCACATATTCACTCCTCTGTCCCAGCTGCTGTTTCACAGCAGTTTTTACCCTTTCTTAAATATGTTATCATGGAGGTGCCACCAACGTCGCTGACTGGTTCAATTTTGGCCAGCAGTAGATCCATCATGGAGCTGGCTGGAACTGGTTTAGTCAGGCATGGGGGAAGCTTCTGACCTTTTCTCACATGGTTCTGCTACCAAAACCTTGCCATGTAAACCCAATACACTTAGCGTTCACTGTATCACATCTGAGTTCACACAAAAAAAAAATCTTGTCCTCTCTAACTAAGCCATGTTCAGATGTTAGGACTCAATACTTTCTTTCTTTCTTGTGCTGAGGAACATGAAATAATCAGGTATAATAACTTCAGAATATACTTATAAGCATTCTCCATTCACTCAAGCCACTTACTGGCATTACAATTTTGAGGAGCAAGTTGGGGAAAAAGGAAAACAGGTGCAATGGGATGAATTCCATCTCCCCAGTTAGCAATTTATCTATTTTTATCTTATTTATCTGATCATTTGTCTTGTCAGCAGATTTTATAAATGTTTACTGGACTGGCATGTTTTGTTAATTTTAAGGTCCATGATGTCTATGTTTAATCTATGCTTGGACTTCTCACCTTGTAATTACTATTAGAAAAGAAACAGAATAGGAATGTACAGGATATTGTATACCTTGCTTCTTAATTCTCTTGTGAAATACCTATAGTTTTTGCCATCTATGTTATGATACAGAATAACCTTATGGAAATAAGTTATGGAACGCACAAGATGCAACTACCTTGTTTCTTTGTCAATGAAAAGGCCATGATGTAGCAATATATAAAGTGCATACCTACTTTAAAACATATGAATAACCCACAGAACCTTAAATATAAAAAACATGTATAAATGTGTTGTATATATTATGCAAAACAGGTAGCGTCTAGATAATGGAAATTTTATTGACTGCTATCCTTCTGTCAGAGAGAATAGGAATGTGTAGGGTCCAATTCAAAAAAGTTGTGATGGATGCTGATTGTTCCAGAAACAATTGGATCACTGGAGAAATGTAAAGAAGTATGAATCCGCTATTGTCCACTTACTTGAGGATAGCACATAGGCCCAGTCTTGCTCTAAGAAGTAGTTATTGCCACAGTCACACAATAAAAATCTGAAGAAAAATCCTGAGTCCTGAAGAACTTGTTTCTCCCAGTATATCTATAAATATTAATGTCTTAATTGTTGTTGATACTGAAAAACCTAGAAGTCAGAAAAATTAGGCTCACTCTGGATCACACCTTTATTCTGCTATGCAGAGGTGTCCTAAGAAATCATGTTCAGCTCAGACCCAATTATGATTACTAAATTCCATTCAAGATCACTCAGGATCAAAATACAGCCCCCTTGTTCTGAAAGGTGACTGGTTTTCTCTGCTTCCATCAAGGCAACAGTCGTAAGCTATGTGTTTGAGTAATTTATCACATCACCCCATTACATTTACGTACCTTTGTCAAATTTTCTCTCTCTGCAAATGCTATGCCATTTCAAACTTTCCTAACAGTAATTTTGAGTTGTTTTTTTCTCTTCTCATTTTTCAACAATGTAATATGTATATTATTTTATATAGAACCATAGAATCATAGAATCAT
>NW_009219300.1:0-613 GCF_000690835.1 Fulmarus glacialis
AAAGAGGCAAAGATCTCCCCAGGCATAAACTTCTCACATCGTGAGCAGGGGTGCCAGGGGTTTGCATTTCCTACTGCATCGCACCTGTACATGGTCCCATGGACCTGCTCCATTTCTTTATCTTTTCCTCTATTTTTCTACTGTTCACTTGTTTCTTCCCTAAAGCCTGGGTTGATAGGTGGCTGCAGTTTGTGTTCATGTTGTTTATTCTTTTTTATTCTCATTAATTCGCAAAGAATGCCAAGGGAAGTTTCACATCTACAAAAAGAACAGTTCCTGCCCTGCGAGGAGCTCGAAGAACAGCAGGGAGATGGTTGTGTGGAAGGGAAGAGGTATGTAGACATGTTCTGTATTTTGTTTTATTTGCTGCTAGTATGCCAGGAGGAGTGGGCTTATGAGAGAGCCTGGAAAGCTGAGCCGGCAGTGTGCCCAGGTGGCCAAGAAGGCCAATGGCATCCTGGCCTGTATCAGAACTAGTGTGGCCAGCAGGAGGAGGGAGGTGATCGTGCCCCTGTACTTGGCACTGGTGAGGCCGCACCTCGAATCCTGTGTTCAGTTTTGGGCCCCTCACTACAAGAAGGACATTGAGGCGCTGGAGCGTGTCCAGAGAAGG
>NW_009219300.1:954-20120 GCF_000690835.1 Fulmarus glacialis
GTTTAGTGGGCATGGTGGTGTTGGGTTGACGGTTGGACTTGATGATCTTAGAGGTCTTTTCCAACCTTTATGATTCTATGATTCTATGAATCATGGGAGGTTGTGTCATGATGAGTGGATGAGGTGGAGAAACATATGATTGAAGGAGTGCTGCTGGAGTGCAGCAGTAGTAGGGACAACACGATGCTCAACAGAAGAGGGTAGACTGGGGGAACACAGTTAGGTTGAGCCTTGAAGGAGGACAGAGATTTGGATGTGCTGGAACAGCGCAGTTAGGTTGAGCCTTGAAGGACAGAGATTTGGATGTGCTGGAACAGCAGATGAAGAACAAATGGAGGGCTTCCAAGGAGCGAGTGGTGTGGTTTGTGAGAGGAGGTGTTTGGCCATCCACAGCTTCCTTGGGTTGCAAAGGAGTATTGTGTGTGTTTGAGATGTAGAGAAGAGAACTTTGCAACAGTTGTGGTAGGATACACCAAAGAGGCCTGAACAGCAGATTTGTCTGTGGAAATGATAACAGATTGGTCTTGAAGCTGGTAGGGTAGAGGGAAGCCCAGGAGCTGGGTGCTATTTGTGATGATTTGTGGGAAAAGGGAGGGAAGACAGTGGGAACGGGGAGTAAATTACTGCTATGAGCAGTGAAAGAGAAAAAGGAAAGTGAGGCTAAACCAAGGCAACCCGGCACTTCAGCCAGCATAAACTGCATCTCTAGGAAGAGATGCCAGATATTGGGGTTGAATAGAGGGAGAAAGGTTGATGACAGAGGGAGAAATCTGAGAATCGCAAGCACAGAAATGCTATCTAAAATCCTTAAGAACTGCTAGACAGAGGGCACAAAGGGAGAAGAGTGCAGGTCTGTGAACCCAAGCTTGGCATTAAGAAAGGAAAAGAGGATGATGACTCATTGACAGAAACAATACAGGTGGCAATTATTTTGTAATCATAGTAAGTCACTACTTTTGATAATAATAGATTTGGGGACCAATGGGAAAGCACTGTAGGATAGTTTCTGAAAGTTACGGAGCTGAAGAAGGTAGGTGACCCAGGAACAAGGTTTAAGAACCTGTGAATCCCAGGCCAGTGGGTTCTTCTGGTCACCTCCACAACTGTAGAGGCTCTTTCCCAGCTCATTAGCTCCTGCCTTCCATGTTACCTTACCCCACATCAGTGATTCCTCTTTAGGAATTTCAGTGTTGAGATTTAAGGTGACTGTGGGGATGAAAGGGATATCTTGCAGCTTCTGTTGCTTCAGTTTCCCCTCTTGTCTGGGCATCTGCAGGAGGGTGGTACAGGACCTTAGAAGTCAGCTGAAAGTATACGTTAAAAAACGGAAAGCTTGTTTAAAGATAGTTTTCATGGACTCAGGTGGGGAGGCCACGCTTAAGTGACCTGCGAGCTTTCTTTGAAGATTCTAAGGCTGTAACTGTTAAAGGAGCATTGGTAGACGTGGAAGAGTTGGATATTTCAAAAGACGTGTGAGAGGGCCCCAAATCAGAGATTGATGGGCAGGGGGGAGCTGTGAGATCTGGAGCGAGATAGCTGCTGAAATGGGAAGCTCTCTTAGAAATATAAATTGGAAAATGAAGTTTATACGTTATTTTGATGTGGAAAATGAAAGATAACATCACGTTTGAAGCTTATATTGACGTTTGAGAGGGAAAGTATTAGAAAATAATATCTTTATTAAATGAGCATTGTGGCACAAAATAACTGCATATTAAGACACAAAGACTTCGCTTTGCACTGTAGATTATAGCATGATTGGCATTTGTTTAATTAGTGATAGTTGATACCACCAGATAGGTAGTTGCTGATTTACACAAAATGAATGTTTTAAGTCAGTCCAGCAGGTGCTGTATATCAGCAAAGTTTTGCTTTAAGCCTGCCATATAGTGATACAAAATTTTGGTTTAATTTTAAAAAATAGTTTTCCATAATTGGAAGCGTTTGGACTATGATAGACAAAACAAACCAAATCATTTTCAAATATTGAATATGTAGATAAAAAATTTCTACTGAAGTTTGGTTATTCGCAAACTGTATAGTGGCACTTTGCCCCCTTAGTCCCACTGAAAAATAACAATGTTATAACTATTTTTTATTTTGGTTTATATTTGACATTTTTAAAGATTCTTTTTGGCTGCAGAATGCAGCTCATGCAGACTTGCTATCTCAAACCAGAAGCCTCCATCTTTAGGTGCTGGGATGCTGAAGGATCTCCCCTCACTCTGCAAAGACTTGCAAGGCTATACTGATTCTATAATCCCCTGTGTACATGAGATGAACATATGAATGAATTTGCCACAGTTAGACATACCCGCATTCAGTCTTTTTGGTTTCAAAATAGCTGTGTGTCTCCTCTATGCCTTTAGGCTTGCCTTAGAGACAACGCAGTAATTTGCAGAAGCAGGATCATGCATTTGGTCAATGCCATTGACTTCAGTGGAGTTAAAAAGGAATGGAATGAATGAATGAGTGAAAGTTTAGGTCCCTTGTCAATACACTGATAGCAGTCCTCTCTACACTTCCCTGCTGGGTGTTTTCTGTACACTGGAAAGAGAAGTTACGGAGGACTTAACGTGAAGGTGGATGTGTACGTCCAGGAATTATCTAGTTTTTATGTGATATTTCTTGTCATTTAAAGCTAAATTAGTAATTAACCTTACTAAGGTTTACTTGCTAAAAAGAACTAAACCAACTTTAATAGTGCTAAAAGACCTCAGTGGGAGGCATGGAGTTGGTAGGTTGTTCAAACAGTTCACAGTCATTTGAAAAAGGATTCTGATACAGCAGCAGCAGGAGGTAATGTTATCAGAAATTCTTAAAATGCATTAAAAGACATTAGCCTTGGAATTACATTTTGTTTCCTAAGCTGATTCTCACGACTGGTGAGAGATTTTGATGATCGTTTACCTTGAGCTGGGGCTGACCAAAACCTGGCACAAGTGGGGAAAATAAGCTGTAGAGTTTAGAAAAGCCTTTCTTAAAGGCCTCCCTTGTGGGGGAGAGGCCAGAGTTGTACAGCTATTACCCAGGAGATCATATATGCCCTTTGAGCCATCCTGTTAAAGTCATCAGGCCTACTTCTAACCTTAGCTGTTCTTCTAAATCAACGTTTTTAATGGTGACAGTGGAAAAATAGCTTTAAGCCATAGATCTATTTTAGTTTTTAAACTACTGTGTCAGAGAAAAGAGACTGAGTCCCCTTACTAATTTTACCACTTGTGTTAGGTCACCCCACTGTCTTCTGTGTTCTGATGACACAGGAAGAGTAAGTCCTTCTTTCACCTCTGTATCTGGTGTCCTGGGATCACCTTTGTGGCCCTATACCCATCCCCAGGGTAATAAAATACGATGAAAGGTAAGTTGTCTTTCAGACAGAAGTCTAAATTCTGTCTACAAAGAAAAAATTAGCTTGTGGGTTCACATGCTGTTCATTTGTTAATCCCCCTGCTGTCTACTTACTGCTTTAGCTGAAAACTGCAGTGATTTCTAATCTAACTCCGAAGGAGCTTTATTCTCAATGTGGGGAATGACTGAACATATATTCCCTAATATTCCTAAACTTAGTAACTTATAATTTTGGAGTGAAATTTTGACTTTTTTTTTTATTATTGTTTTTGTTTTTGTATGAAGACATTTTACTACTTATGGAAGATGCTGGATTGACAGATCAAAATCACGGAGTGTTGTATAGGCACAGAAAGCACATATGGAAGCTTTGTATGCTTTGGTGCTCTACTAGTGTAAGAAGAGTATCTCATTCTGCACACCTCTTTAGCCTCTTCCTTCAGTGAGGTTCCTAGTGAGGATACCAACAATGGACAGCTAATGAAGCACTCGCTCCTGACATGTAAGCCTACGTAGTCTGAGTTCATCAGACACTTTATATTCCAAGAAAAAGGTTATTACAAAAAACTTGTTGACTGATTCTAACAAATGCAACAATATAAAGAGGGAAAAGAGACGTTCAGAGAACCTGTGACTTTGTGTGCAACTATGAATACAACTGGAGAGCACATTCAAAACTTTTTAAACCTGGAGAAAGCTGAGAGGGAGAGATTTATTTGTAAGAGTTATAATCTCAAACCAAAAGGCAGCTAGGGCTAGAACACCAGTTTTGCAATGCTTGAATGCTATAATTCAGTCTGTGCTCTCTTGTATTAAATTCATGACAAGTCAATGGTATTTCAATGCAGTTCTTTATCAGTTTTAGATGACATCATGCTGTGAATTGCTCTATCTGTTAATATTGATCCTTATAAATCATTTGGTTTCAGGTCTTCAAATGGAAAGCTGTGATGCACTTTAGCATGCAATGTACTCACTTTGTCCTTGAAACTCATTTAAAAACAAAGCAAGCTGCAATTGCATAGATGATATTACTTTTCTGAAAGGTTAGATTTAGCCCTTTGAACTGTCAATAGTTGGATGAAAGCCTTCCATGGAAAGAATGAGAATGGAGGAGAAATTGTTGGTTGGTGCTTGCTGTTGACTGGGGGAGTCATAGAGGTGCTGCATGTCTGAAGAGCTGTGTAGCCCAAAGCCTGATTCAAAGAAGTCACGCTGCTTTTAATGAGAGTAGCCAGAGCAGCAGAAGTTCTGATTGAATGCTAGTTCCTGTACTTTTATCTAGCTAGATTTTTTTTCTTAATTACCTAAATTTTGCTTGAATACATACTTCATTTTCATTCATGTTCTTCAACTGTTGCATGGCTTTGCTGTGAGCTGGGAAACATTTGCTATGCTCTGCCTGCTAGGTTGCATTTTGTTCTCCACCCATTCGTACTGGGCTGCATTTGATCGTGAGTGAAGGTTCTTTTTGTTTTGCAAATCCCTTTAGGATCCTTCGCAAAGAGTGCTGGTGTAGAAACGTCAGTGTTGCACAGATGTATATTAAGCTGTGAGATAAATGGAAGTTGCTCTGCAAAAAAAAAAGGAAGTAATATTGTGATGTGTTAGAGATTATCTTGGTCTTTACTCACTGCATTAACTGAGAGAAACTCCCACCTGAATCTGTTTGGTTTTGCTGAAAACTTACGGGAGATGGAACTGAGTAAATATGACAGCTGGGATGGTGCACAGGAGCAAGGCGAGGTGGTGGAAGCAGTGTTCTGCTGCTTGCTAAAGGACTAGGGAGGTTTCTGCTAAAGGACTAGTGTCTTTCCTGTAGAGAAAAAGAAGACTGCTCCTTCCTGGCAAGAGGGTCAGTAAGCACTGCGAGCAACTGTTGAGTTGTCTGTCTTACACCCAGCACCTCTTGGAATCCTGCATGAAGCTGGGCTGGGTCAGGCGCTGTGCTTCTCTGGGAGCACATATATTGACCTGAAACAGTGTGAGTTTCTAGACATACTTTAGTCAAGGCTGTAGTAAAAGTGTCAGGATTTGTCTTTGATGAGGCATTCCCCAAAACAGAAATGATTGTTCCTCAAGAAATCATGGGGCTAAATTACAGCAAAATCTACTTTAAGTAACTAAAATTAGGCATACAGCTTGGCTAATGCACCACTTTGTTACAATGTGCAGTTATAGGAAGGGTATAGATTTGTCGCTCGTCTTCTCTGTGCTGATCTAGGCATGATCCAGCAAAACAAGCAGCTTGGTGACAAGGAAGATTCAACTTATACAGTTGGAAGATTCATGTCAACGCATAATAAAAACATGCTTATGGAAGCTGCTAAATATGCGTTACTATGAGCTGAGTGCTCTAAATCTACGTTTCTAAGAGTAAATGAGCACACGTAGATCTGAACTATTTAATTCCTACCGTGTACTATAATTAGAGTTTCAGAAATGGGTAGTGATTCGGCTTTATTTTATTAGATGATGTGTTTTGGGGATTCCTAAAAGGTCCTTGACTTTCTGAGACTGGCCTAGTCAGCTTTTTCTGAAAACAAAACTCTACTAATGCTGTCATTACATTTTTAAAATCTCAGCCAATTTGCAGGTGCATGAACATAGCAACAGACACAAACACATAGATACAGACATATGTATTTCACATATACTATATACAGGATACAGAACAGGAGGTGCTAGTCTTTTCTTGAACAAGGCATGCAGTTCTCAGTGCCTCAAGTACATCTTTTTCATTTTACCACAAAAAAAATTAGGGTCTGTTTCTGACTGAGAAATATAGAACATTCTCCATTTTATACAATATATATGTCTGCCTATCAGCTGACTATTTCTCTAATACATCGAAATAATTAGAACATTTCTTTCTTCTTCTCCTTTTTTTTTTAAACTGAAGTGAGAACTTTATTTTTATTGAATGATTCACTTTCCACAACTGTTATTACTTCTCCAGCCTACTCTAAGTTTGCAATAGTGACTGAAATGTTCTCAGACAAGCAGATGGGAAAACGGCCTGTAAATCTTTATTGCTATAAACGGTTTGTAAAACTTTGGGTGTTGAAAGGTAAGAGTAGTTCAAATAAATCTCAACAATGCTGACTCAAAGGTTTAAAGCATTGCTTAAATCCCTTGATTAACCCAGCTTCTCAGTATTTGACATGAATCAACAACTCTGAGATGTCTTTGCTGTTCTCTAGCTTTGTAAATATTTATGCAGCCAGTCCCGTGAAATATGATATTTAATCCTGTTGAAGTAATTCTTTGTATGCTGCGTATGAAGAGATATAAAGTATAATAGTTCCAGTGATACTAGTTAAATAATTGGCACTAAGGATGAAATCTGCTGTGTTTCTTTTGTAAATAATGAAGATTTATACAAGTGTGAGTGAATGGAAAGCAAAATCCACCTTCTGTCGCAAATCCTGGGCCAGCTGCTGGGAATGCAGATTTCCTGATCCTGGCTTGTGCCTGAGCCTGGGGCTCAGCACTAACAGCAGCCTTTTGTTCCAGTTAAATGAGGTGCTGAGAGCTAGATTAGGGCAAATAGTGAAAAGATGGGACCTCTATTAACTTGTCCTCAGCCTTCCCTTTCTGGGATATACTATAATGGACCGTGCTCTCCAGGGAACAGGAAGATGCTCTACCCAGTTTCCAGGACCTGGGAAAGCCTTCTGTAGGAATCTCAGTGCAAAAGGGTTGTACCAGCCCTCCAGATCACGGCTGGGATTCCTGCTAACATACAAGACGTGTAGCAGGTTTCTATTTAAACGGTTTAGCTTACGAAGCACAGCAATATGCTTGTTCCTAAGACACTGCACTTTTAGTCATTGTTTACTGATTCAGTCTGATTCATCTGTGGATTCTGCCAGGTTTTGCAGCTGTACTCCTTGCCTCTAGGTATATTCCAGAAGTAGAAGGGATTGGGGAATAACAAGGCAGCAGAGAAAGATCACAGTGGCACAAGATGCTCAGAGTTGGCCAACAAGGAATCAGAAGTGGATCTTCTTTCAGATATGCTCCTTTCTCATGCAAAATTTTTTTGTGCTTTCTGTGCTTCTGGGATGGATTCCTATCCTATAAGAGAGCCTACATAGCATGTTTATTGGCTCTCCTATGAAGGGATGAGAGAAAAAGGGTGCCCAGTTCGCAAATCCATAATAAAGGCCTTCTTTCTATGGAATTTTCCAGACTGTAATAAAAAAACCCCCACATTTCTACGGGTTCTTTTAAAATTATTCCTTGGCTTATAGGCATCCTGCCTGTTAAAAAGTGGAGAAAAAGATTGCATTCTGTGTTATATATTTAGAAGTATTTTAGCTTCTTATTTGCTTTATCAAGCCAAACCCCTTAAGAACCCTTCAGTATATGAAAAGGTCTTCATGCAGAAGTACTACAGTGGTGCTGTGCTTCTGTAGCCCACTTTGACCACTGCATAATCCAAGCAGAGAAATGCACGCTCAAAACAACAGTGCACCGTAAAATAGGTGATGTGGGAAGTCAATGGCATTACTGACAGTTTTCCTGAGTGTATGCTTACACAGCCCTTAGGAGGTGTTTTTGGCTGTGTTTTTGCCTATATATCCACAAATACATATAATTCTGGTTGGGACAAAACCCAGATGATTGCATTTGGATTGCTAATGGATTCTTCTTCAGCTTTGTTTCCATGTTATGTTACATTGCTTGCCTTACTGACTATTTTTCCCCTCCCAAGCTAAGATTGAGTAGGAGCTGCAGAAAGTTGCTTATATTTAGGGATGTACTTTGAGGTACTTTGGAAGAAAAAAAAAAGATGTTTATGCACAAAGGTTTGCACTTTCAGCCACACGTCTCTGAGGGCCCAAGAGATTTGAGGAGGATTTCGTCCAGTTGGAAGTCAGGCTAGAGATGATGTATCAAAATATGAATTAAAACTTTTAGAGCTGAAAATATAAAACTAATTATCTTGGTTAAGAAAAAGTAAAATCTTTTAGTTCACTCTGGCCAATTAATATTAGTCTTTAGATAGCAAGTTAACAAGTACATAAATAGCAATGGGACAAATTAAAAGAGGACCCTTATGTGCATAGACATCTGCTTAGCCAACCAAAGTTCCTAAAGGTTCAGCTGCAAGTCTGAAAACGTAACCACTGATGTCTAAAATAGAAGATATGGAAATAGATGTTATTTTTGATTTTTTTTCCTCTTTCTGCGTTGTGTGGTTTACCACAAAAACAAACAAAAAAAGGCCACAGGTAATGGTTGTGGTCATGGAGTGCTTGAAGGGCATATGTCTTCACTCACCACAAAGCGAAGACATATCAAAGATACGTTGCTTCAGCTACAAAACATACATGCAGAAATCACTACATACCTAGCAGCTGTGAGGATTAAGTGATCTGATCAATCTTTTCTGTATCTCTCTTTAATAATTATTATTTATACTTAAAAGAGGGAATAATGTTTCGTCATCCACATCTGAGGAATAGCTTTCTTTTTGCCTTTGATGCACAGCAGAACTCAGAATTCTTATTGCAAAAAGAGGCCGGAGAGCAGACAAGGCGAAATGACAGATTCAGGTAAAACATGAGCAGCCAGCTCACAACAAGCGAGTTCAGTGCATGACAATCTTCCTGCTCTTCCCTGGGGACCGGGCAGAACCATTCAAGAAGGAGCAGATGGAAACAGCTGCCAACGGATGAGTACGGGAAAGGATTTAAGCCACTGTACTTGCTGGAAGTTGGGAATTTGTGATGGCCTGAGCTTACCCAATGACAGGTATCTAAGATTTTGAATCAGACAGCTATCAGTCAGTTCTTAGCTATGAGAATCAGAAAAAAACTATTGTGGAACAAAAGACATGTACAGGGCATTCTCTGACCAAGCCACCAGAGCTCATTTCTCAGAGAAGTCCTATGGTGAGAGGAATCTTTAAGCTGTGGTTGCTCATAGTACTAAAGATAAAAGAACACTGCTAATGTATTTTTCATGAATGTGTCTATCCCATAATTCATTCACCCAAAGTGGTGGTTTCTCTCGACCTTGAGCTAAGATTTAACAGGTGGGGAAAAGATAAATTTAGGAAATCCAGTGACGCAATACTGATACTTTTATGTCTTCTTGCATATTTTCTAGCATACCATGAAGAATAATAAATGGCAAAAGCTAAAGTGTCCTTGGCAAACAAACAAACAAACAAAATAGCACCCTATGATATTTTTACCTTTGCTTCTCCTCACCACACACACTGTTTACTCCCACAGAGCTTGAAATATTAACCCAGCATGTTAATTTATTTCTTCCAGAGTTGCCCTGGCCATTCGATTTAACATCTCTCTTGGAAGTACTTCAAACCAAATGGCTGGCTCTATCTCTCGCTTTGTTAATTAGGCACATTACTTGTTGCTTTTTTCATATCGTTTAATGTAATTGGCATTTGTGAAGCATTTGAAAGGCATGTTTGGGACTACATTTTGTGCAGCTGGCTTTAAACTGCAAGCTGCTTCAAGTGTCTAGTTCTGTAGAGGACAGCCTTTGAGAGCGCAGAGCATGTGTGCTCAGCACATACCGTGCTTCCTTGCCAAAAGGAATGAAGTATGACACATGTTCTTCCCTGCACACGTGTATTTCTCTGGTATTATATCTGTAATGGGAGCATTACGTGCCCTGTTTGAAGAATAGGACTCCCTCTACAAGCTATTGTATAAATGCTTTGCTCTAAGATGGTCTTCGTCCTAACCACCTTTAGGCAACTCATAGGATACCCTGCCATATAGGCACAAAATCCTGTGGTTTTTCACACAGAAGTGCATCTTTGCAAGCCATGAATTGCTGTGATAATTCCAACAGATAAGGGTGCCAATACTGTGTCAAGTGCCAATAAGATTGATGAATTTACACCAGGTAGAAATTCAGCTCATTAATTTCAGTTGTCTTGGTGTGAAACGACACTCTGTACCTGAACTGAGGAAGAGATAAATACAAAAGTTTAGGAAAAAAATAAATGTATGCACTAAAGAAATTATGTCTAAGTCCTCTTTTTCATAGAAATGCTGCCCTCCAGAGGTCTGGGAAAAAAGCATACATAGTGCTTATTGATTGCAGTAGTGTGGTTTCCACTTATGCTGCAGCAAGTAGCGATCAAATGTAACTCTTAGTATGACAGGCACATGGATTGTCTAGGCTCCAGCCTCAGGAAACCCACAGGTGGCATAAGACCAGTAAAGACATTCGTAACAAAAAGATATCTCTTTACCAGTTCAGGCCCACCGACTCTCTTCTGTAAACAACCGACTAAAAATAAACTCTTTCTCACAAATGGTAGGATCATAATAGTCTGCCCCACAGTGACAGTCAAAACCCCTGACTTCAAACAGAACCACGTGTAAGAAAATGGTCACGAGTTGGACAAACGGGTCTCACAGGACGTTTGATCCCAAGTGCGATGGATTGTCACTGAAAGAAACCAGCCTGGCCCAACAGTCGGTCAGACAAGGAGTTCTGCACACAGCGGTTGTCAGTGAACCATGAGGATCCTTCTGTCCTCACAGAGCACGAATCCCAAGCCACAGATAAAATACAAGTTCTCCAGGTTTTGTCTTTCAGTCACGGCAGCCAAGTGCATTTGTTTTAGGATTCAGAAGTAAAGCATCAATGTGAAAGGAAGGAATGTTGTATGGCCAAAGTATAAGGTAGATGATCTTCAGGTATGCCGCCTCTACGCTTGCTTACCTTTCCCTCACGTGGCTTCAAATTGTCTTTCCAAATGTGCAAGGCTGTTTCTCAGCTTGTCCTGTTCTCCACCTATGTGTTAGGTGGGGGTTACTGTGCATGCCGAGATGATATGCGCCTCACTGAGGGACTTGGCCGCCAGAGAATCGCATCGTCGTCCTGCTGTCATCTCCTCTTCCCGTGCATCTGCCCCACCTGCCTGCTGGTAAGCAACCTATCTCCCCCCGGACCATTGCTCGCAGCATAGGCCATACAATGCCTTCCAAGACCTTCCATTTTCTTTCTCCTTTTGTCTTTCTTTTTTTACTTAAAACAAAGTAGAACAGAGTGGTAGTCCAAAATTTGTGCAGTAACTAAAAAACCCAATACTATCCCTGCAATTTTCCTCTCTGTTTCTGTAGAAGGTTCTTGGTAGGGAAGAGCTTGGCTTTTCCAACATGTTTTTCCTGCTGTTCCTAGTGTATGGGGCTCCAGGTGCTGACTGAGAACCGTGAATATTTTTGCTGTTTCCCCACTAACAAATTTTCCATTATGGAAAGATGAGTAAATAGAACATTGAATTCAACAAGAGGCGATTTCAGAAAGAAATGCAATTTATGCCTTATCCAGCAGATGTTGCTGTTGGACCAAAAAAATGGCTCAAGGTCAGTTCAGGCGAGTTAGGGAGGACTGCGTTTCAGAGGGTTTCAACAGTTCCAGGATTTTATCCAGCATCTCCAGATCTGGTCCCTTGAGATTGGGAGACCCCCTTTTACAGCCATGGACTTGCAACACTAGGTGACTGTGCTGAGACACAGACCTCAGAGTGAATCTGACTCCAAGCAAAAAGCCAACAACACCCCAACCACAATCACAACCTCCCTCAATCTTCTTAAGTGGGTTATTGTCTGTCAGTTTTTAATAATTTTTTTATAAATAGCTTCACTTCATAGACAGTATTTGCCTCCCTATTGACGAATGTGGGATTAGTCATCGAGTCTTACATGAAATAGCACACTTGTTGATGTTGCTAAGATGCGTGTAGAAGATAAAAGTTATTGATGTTTTAGAAAGAAAATGTGAGTTCAGTGCCATGCTGACTGTATTATTGGGAAAACGCTGAGATTTTCTATCGCCCTGTGGTTACAGGATAGGTCAGTTTTCACTATTAAGCTTACAATGTTAAGGTCTTTATTCAGAAGTGTCTGTGTAAGCGAAAGGTAGATTTCTGGGTCCACAGGGAAATTTCTGGGTTCCTTCTACTGGCCCAGGTGGCTTTATGCCAGACATGTTCCCAATTCCTGGTGGGACCTGGGTGGGAAAGGACTACCTGGAGGCTCTTCTCTATTGCACTAGGGACCCTTCTCTCCCTCATTAGCCCTGAAATCTCAAATACTGAAAGGAGAGCCATTGGTCTCCACTTAATGACATTCCCAGTTGTGCCCCAAACCTTTGGAGAAGGAGCGTGCTGCATAGATCAAGGAGAGAAAGTTGTGACTGTTCAACAGGTTTACTGGAAAACAAGTGATTGAAAGGCTGAGGGAGGGTGAGCTGAGAAGCTTTAGTAAATAGTACTTAATGAGGTACTCAGGTATGCCTCACTCCCACTGAAGTTGGAAGTTTTGCCACTGATTTCAAGGGACAAATTAATAATTTTTGAACAAAAGGGAAATATTAATTTCTTCTCATTAACATTTGGGTGGTATGAGGTACAAATGTTTGCTTGTCTGTTCCCTTTTTGATGTAGTTCTTCTGAAGATGGTAATACCATTTTTATGAGTAAAATGAGCAGGTTTTGCCCTTTGCACAATTTGACCCTTTCAAATATCTCTGCAAAATACAAGCTGTAAAATGAAAACTGTTTTTCATTCCACATTCCGTGGGATTTTGTAAGGTCTTTATCTTGTGTTTAAAATGACAAGTCATTTTAAAAGAGCAGCATTAGGTGCAAAGCCGTTGCCAACTTAACATTTCTTTAATATTTTTGGGTACAGATGATAAAATATTTTAAAAGGAAAAAAACATACCAGGAATAGCTCATATATTTCTTTTACCTAAAACTGAATTTTCAATATCTGAAAAATTTCTGTAGCATCTTCAGTGATAATGTGAGAAATGTTATAACATTGTTATTTTTAAAAACCAACTTCATTGAATTTTTTTGGTGTGAAATATTGAAAGTAGAAAAAGGATCCTCTTCATTCTCATGTTTGCAAATGACCCGATGAAATTTAAAATCAGAGCACGTACTTAGCATATATACGTGAGGCATACATTTATTCCTCTTCACTTTTTCCATAGCAATAGTTTGAATAAGATAAACCGATAATACTGGTTTTGTCACGCAGCCCCAGTAAAGCTTTCTTAAGTTACAAATAAAATCAAGCATTCCTAAGATACACACTTATCTTTATGTTCAAAGACAGCTACTTGCCTTTAATTATTTGTAGCTGTATGACTTTCCCTTTGGAGGTAGCATTCCACAGCTCTGCTTATGTTCCTTACCGTCGGAACTAAACTAAAGCTCTGAATCCAAATATTTCCAGCTTTGAAATATAGACTGGGATATACTTCTGTCCGTAACATGCGGTCCTCTTGATGCACAGGGGAGCAGAGTAACTTCAGGCATTTGTTTTAAATATATTACCTTAGAAATAGGCAGGAAGAAATTGCGCAGGAAGGAATTGCACAGGGAACACGTTTTCCTTATTTAAGTTCAAAAATAAATATAGCTGTAACCTAAATGTGTATTTATCAGCACTGACACCCTTTGGCCTTACTCCAGTGGACTTTTCTTTCTGACATCAATGGGAAAAAGATGGGCTCTGCATAGGAAATCTGAATATTTTTTTTCTTCTTCATCCATCCATCTATTTTGGGATGTGCTAAATGCTTGTTCTCTGTTGTAACATTAACATCAGTATGTGGAAACGTGGGTTGCTAAAATAAATCAGTGAAATGCAATATACATGACTTCACATGGAACTGCATGTACATTGTTGAGCACAAGCCCCATGTCTGCTCTGCCGTGCCAGCTTCACAGCCAGGTATGCCCCATTGTGTCCCGCAGAAGTGGGGTGCTGTAGAGAGGCAGGCGTGAACTTCGTGCTGCCAGTATGTTGTAGAGTCTATGTACTGCCTGAGCTGGCAAAATATTCCTTGGTTGCCATTGACATGACAGTAAAATTGATACTTTTACCAGCCTCAGAGTGTGGGGATGGCAAGGTCTATAGTATTTCACAAAAGCGTCTTTTGATCTTTTGCATTATGGGGCTGATTGAGTGTTTGCTGGAGGCAATGAAAATGTTGAGGTTGATGTGCGAGGCATTGCTTTGGGAGGCTCTAACTGTCTCTCTTTAGTTTTTGTAAGTTAGTGATATTGGCTTCAAACTAACCTGGGGCATTTTTCTGAACTTAGTAGAGACCCTCTTGATTCATGTTAGTATGAATTCGCACATTGTCAAGTTCATTTAATTTTTATTTTTAATGGAAAAAATGAAAGGGGTAAGTTCAACCTTTATGAGCTGGACTGTTTTCTGCTCACAGTGAATCAATGGGAGACCTTTGCCAAGCTGGACTTTGGTGAAGGTGTTGAGGAGCCAGTCCTGCCCCGGAGTCCCCTCCGATCTGCTCCACAGAATGGTCCTGCCGATTTATCATCCACCATGGTCACAAGTGCATGGATGAGGAAGGAATCCCCATGGCTGCTGCCTTCCCTGCCCCCTCTGGCTCCGGGTAAGCCAGTAGCTTGGAGCAGCCTCTGCCCCAGGAGGAAGGAGAATCGAGTGCGTTGCTCTGCTCGGCACAAGGCCGCTCACTCCTCTCCTCCCCACGCAGCATTGATCTTCCAGGCCCCCACGAGTAAAGGAGTGGGAGACATTCCCATGGAATTAGCTCTTCCCTCTTTCTTTTTCCTGCTTAAGAGGTAAGAGCTGCACAAATTCCCCCTTTAATAGTCACCTAAGAGAGAATACAATGACTGATCTGTCATCAGAGTATTCAGAGCTGAGGACGATGTCTGGGTTGGTTTTTGGGGTGGTGGGTTTTTTTTTTTTTTACTGTGATTTTTAAATAAAAGCCATATATCACAGCAATATAACAAGAAATGGGTTGTTTCACATTGTCTGTAGCTGCTGGTTATTTTTGTCCAGATGTACAGAAATGCCCTGATGGTTACTTACCAATGACAACCTGCTCAGGGCTTAACATTTTTCGGTTTCATGGCAAGCTTGCAAGGTTACACATATATATACTGAACGAAACATAGCCCACTCGTTATTTTTAGAGAGGCTCTAAACAAGAAGTAAATCCCTGGAGTAGTGCTGCCAGAGATGCATAAAGTTCAAATCCAAATTAAAACTGCCTATCTTTGGCCTAAATTCCAACCTGAACTTGAGGAAAACTGTGATCTGTACCTGGAACTTTATGACACAAAAAATCTTTGCAATTATTTTCTAATACCCAAGAATATATGAACATGGTACAAACACTTGAAAAGTAGAACTTGAATGAAAAATCTGAACATTTGTCCAAGAATGTAGTACCTGGTCTTGTGAGATACTGTTGTATGACTTTAAGTTTTGGTAGCTGCACTGAAATTTGGAGAATCTAATTTATTGTGATTCCTAGTTCTAACACATCTTTGTAAGATCGAGTCCTATAATGTAGTTGTAAACTTTGGGGGGAGGAAAAGAAACATTCTTACTTGCCTTACAGATCTCTTTAATAATGACCTCTGATGTGCAAGACTTGGTTTAGAAATCATCAAGATACAATATGAAGAAAGTAGACCCCTTTTCAGCAAAATATTTATGCAGAGTATTTGAAAGTAGTGCAACTGAAGCACGTTTTTGATTTCTTTGCTGAATCAGAGCCTGTATCTTCCTCCTGCCAAGGCAGTGATCTTAATACCACTCCTAAATGCACTAGTAATTCTAGAAGCCCTAATGAAAGTCAAGATAACACCACAGATTTTATAAATAAGGGTCTTTATTTAGAATACTGTTGAAAACATTCTTGGCAACCACATCGTATAAATATATAAAGTTAAAGTTTGACACAACAAACCAAGCAATATTAAATATTTTTAAATTTTTTTCCTGTTTTTAGTTTTTGCTTTTGTTTCTTTTTTTTCTTTGTTTTCCTCTTTTTTTCCCTTTTTTTTGCAAAGCAACTCTTATTTACAATTATACAAAAAGTTTTATAAAAAATGGTCCACAACCTTATTTTGGCCAGAACAGGAGTAACAGGAAGGATCTGTCATGGCACTACCGTCACAGATTTCATTCTCCTCTGCATTCAAGAGCCAGGTTCCTATTCCCCAAAGCCCAGATTAAACATTGGCCATTTCATGGTATACAATTTTATCTCTAGACATATTAAATAACTTTAGTTTAACAACCAATAAATAACTAGGAGTATTTTGAAGTAATACAGGTTTGAAAAGTTACATATTTGAGGGAATTTTGAGTGATATTTTAAAACTGGAACAAGTCTTGAGAAGTCTTTTCAGTCTTAGAAGGCAGGTCTCGGAGCTTGGCTGAACGGAGCAATTTGTTTTCAGTGCAGTCCAGCTGGACCTGCCTTATAGCACTTGGTAGATAGGGTTGTTGCTGCTGCTGCTGCTGTTATCCTGGGGAAGTGGGGTACAGTTGGTGGGGGAAGGAATTTGGGCTCCGCTATCATTCAGACTCGCTCCTTCAGGGGGGGAACAGGGACTCCCTTCAGCAACAGTTTCCACTGGAGGCAGTATAGGACATGTGGAGTTATCTGTGGAAATCCTCTCTACAATGCTTGAGAGGCAATCGAGGCTGGAAACAACAGAACTCTTCCCATGCTTTGGATCTAAAAAACAGACAAAAAGGTGATCAGTTTATCCAACGGGTACTTACCGTCAGCAGGACGGAGTTCTTTCATAAAGCCCCAGTGAGTGGCTGACAGTATGCATCTGTGAGCATGTAAAGATTCAGAGGAAATGAATATTAGTGAAGGATGCCGATTATCAGAAAACAGAGATTGTCATTTGCAAAATGGAAGAGAGACCCAACCAAAGTATGCTACTTTTGGGGCAGGGTGGATCCAGGGCTTCACTTCAGTCCATAGAAAGGGAAGAGAAGATTTTAAATCAATCGACAATTTCTGCAGTTTGGATCAATGATAGATAGAGTTAGAAGAGTCTTCATGCAAAACATGGTTAAACACTGAAAACTGGTTGAAGAGAGGAATATATTTTTATCCAGATGTTATATTTGCAAAATAGGAAATGCAGCTATAACATATCCCCATATTTGCAAATACGTCTAGAGGAAATCCAGTGCTTCTATTAGCATCGACAGCTCGCTGGCTGAAAAGGCAGGTTCCTCCTTCAGCCCAGCTGGGGTCAGCTAAACAACTGGGGACGGAGAAGGCACGGGGAGGTTTGCTATATTGACTGCCTCTGTCTCCATGTTTCACACAGCCATTACGGCACATACTCACCATTTGGTGATTCTGTGTAGTAGCTACTGTCATAGCTGTTTCTTCTGCGAGAGCTGCAAGGAGGCCTGCTGTACTCCATCTGGAAAGGAGAGCAATCTGAGTGAGGTCACTGGTTGGGGACAGCATTTACTGAAATCCCAGTAACCACCCAATTTCATATTTCAGTCCCTAGCCTGTGCCATCATTCCAATCCTGGTTGAAATGCCATCAAGTTATAGTTTCTTTGAATGAGGCAGAACTTAACTTGGCTAGAAGGGGATTCACCCCAGAATATTTTATGTGGCACAGCTGTTCCAAAAAAAATTTCCATTGTTGTTGCATCGAACCTTTTCAAATGAGATGAGGTTTTCCAGCATTCTGATCAGATACTGCCCTACACGTATCTTCAATTTACAACAGGGAGACCAAGAGGGGAATGAGGTTTTTTATGATTTAATTTTTGAAGGTTTTTCCAAACATGAGTTCCTCTTAAAAAGCCTCTAGCCTACCTTTGTCCCTTTTTATTTCCTTTAGTTTCTCTTCCCATTTCCATTTTTACAGAAAAAGCCCCAAAACATTGACCAGTATATTTGTTTCCAATACTTTAATCTGCAATGAAATTAATCTTTCTGACAAAAGAAAAAGGCTGTATTTTGAGCAGGGATCATTTGTGTAAATCTTCCTCCAATCTGCCAACTATCTCATAATTGCAGATATTCAACCTGGTAATCCTTATCCCCACCACAGCACAGAAAAAAAATCTCAGGTCTTAAAGTGCTGTCAGGAGCCCATCCCAGACAGTTGTCCTGCACTCCAGTCACCACATCCCACCACACAGAGTCAGACCAGAGTCCGAGCCTATAGTTCCAGTGAAAAGATGCGGCGATGAGACACCCTCTCTGGCACCCAACCTTCTTCTCCCCTCCCCATAACGTACAAGCACGACTGAAAGCCAGGGGTCTCCTTCCTACTCCTGGTAAATGTCTATGAAGGGGATGAAGTGAGAGGAGAAATGGAGAACCTTTTTCTTAACGGTCAAGAAAAACAACAACTGTTGCTTAGACCCTCCTCCTGTTATCATGACGAATGGCAGAAAACAAAACCCAGACTCTTATCAGTTCCCCTGTAAACACCATGACTAAGGGGGACCTTCCTCTCTGCCGTCCTTAGAGGATTCAAAGGTAATGATAGAGCAGAAGATGGAAACAGATGCCCCAGGAGCTACAGAAGCACAGGCAGGGCTCAGACCTCCCCATGCCTCCAGGTACCCATCCCAGGCAGCTTCCCAAAGTGCTCCCCCAGCAGCTCTTCCCTGGCTCCCCTGGAACCCAGGGGGACCTGCCTAACTTCTCATCCCAGGGAAAAACATGTGTGAGATATTTTTCTTCTTCCCCGCAGATCCTGGCATGCGGGGACCCCACCTCCCTTTGCTGCTGTACCTCAAGGCATGAGAAAGGACTTTGTCTTCTGCCTGGGGAGGTATGGAAGGCAGCTGCTATAGGAAAGGCAGAAGGAGGCGACTCGCCCTGCGCAGGTTTGGACCAACAGTGTCTGGGGCGCCTCAGTGGCAGGGTGTCCTCCCTGGGGCACTCACCATGCCGTCGGAGCAGTTGGAGCGGGGGCTGGAGGCATCCGATTCCCCGCTGTAGTGCTCCAGCACTGGGTAG
>NW_009219300.1:20181-20447 GCF_000690835.1 Fulmarus glacialis
CTCCCCTTTGGGCAGGCGCTGGTTGGGGTTGGGGGAGGTGCAGCGCTTGAGGGTCTCAAAGGCCTCATTGACCTTGCTGAGCCGCCGCCGCTCCCTCATGGTGGCAGCCTTACGGCGGTCGGCATTGGTGGTCTTCCTCTTGCAAGCCTTGCAGGCCCACAGCAGGCAGCGGCCGGCCTGGTGGTGCCCACTGGGCGCCCGGACGTGCTCCTCCTCATGTGGGTGCCCGTGGTGGTGCCCGTGGTGGTGCAGGTGCTCCTCAGGCT
>NW_009219301.1:0-12048 GCF_000690835.1 Fulmarus glacialis
GAGGGGAGCGGCCCGGCCCCGCGCTCGCTCTGCCCCGGCCAGCCGGGGTAGGGGAGGGAGCTGCCCTGAGGAGTTGGGTTCAGCCATGACGTGACAGCCGCTGAAGTTAGCGGTGTTGGCGTGAAGCTGGTGCATTGTGCTTTCTCTCCAGAGGCTGCAAAGTTTTTTGGGTTTGGTTAGGCTTATTTTGCTATCGCTCCAGGACCCCGGCAGCTAGCCCATGTGCAGAAGGGGAGACTCCCCCTGAGAGGCCGGCACGCGGGGCCCTCGGGCCGCTAGGCTTTTGTGTTCAAGCCCGAACTTGTCACCAAAACACATAAAAATGCTGCTGTCGAGCTGCTGCAGCCCACATAGTTCTTAGATGAGACAGAAGCAAAAAAAAAAAAAAATCTCTCCTGCCATTTCCAACTCTCCACATTCCTGTGTCCTACGCGAAACAAACCATCGCTGATGTGCCGTAATCAAAGGCTTTCCTGCACAAACAGTAGATGGGGACAATAAACTTGTATGAGATCCAGCATACATAGAGGTAGGTTTGCTCTACCAGCACGGCCTGCATCCCAGTGCCGGTCCGCAGAGAACTGCGGTTAGCCCAAGGCCACCCCCCTTCCCCACGCACATCTCTGGGTGTCTAACTCTTCTTCAGTCAGCGGCGGTGGTACCCTGCCATCAGCAGAGCGGGCTGCAGTGGTATCACACACACGGCTGGCACATGACAGACGCTGGGCGATTACTGACACTAGGTGCGGAAGGGACCTGTTTGACCTCCAGCTTCCCATGGTGGAAGTCACAGGCACCTTCTCTGAAGCCATTTAACTGGCATCAGACACAAGTAAGCGCAATTGGAATGATGTCTGAAATTGTCCTAGAGATCATAATAAACCCAAATAGAACGTTACTGTGTTACGTTACGAGATCTCTGAGAAAAATCTTTTCACCGTGAACTGTCAGTTTAGACGTGTCCTTTATCCCAGCTGGCACCTCCCCCTATCCCCCGCAAAGAGAAGGGTTTCAACACCAAACAGTATTTTAACTACAACAGGAAAAAAATGCCAGATATTTTGTGAAATATTTTAACCGTCCTATTAATACAGCAGTGATGAACAACGGTAGGAGGTCGTAAGATAAATAGGTGTTATCTTGTCTAGTCTCCCAGCAGAACAAGATTTCATAGCGCAGTTCTAAATCCAACTCAGTTTTAAATATTAGGGGTATTTACTCTTGATATCTTGCTTTGTATTTTCTTACTTAAGGTCTAGAGAATGAAATAAAACTAGCAACAGGTCATAAGCTACTTATGTTCATAAAGCTCCATTAGGCTGAACTTACTAACAAAGACCACCAACAGCTATACTTTTTCATCCAAATATTCAAAGCAGTGCATGAAGCGCAAGTTACAAGCATTACATTTATAGACAGATTAATGTAATATAGCTCCTGCCAACAACTTACTCCTGTTCTGAACAGGATTTTCTTTTAAATAAATTAAAAATAACTATGCTTAGACATTGCCATAAGTGCTTTTTATGTCATCACTTGCTAGCTGCCAAGAGTTGATGTTCATCATTCTCCTCTCCTCTCTTCTATTCCTTCTTTGTACTATCTGAGAGAAGAAAAATCTGGTACTTTGACCATACATGGCAGATGCCTATGCAGTAGAATAAAATTGGAATAGAGTGAAAACTTGGTGTTTTTGTCTTAACCAGTTGCAATCATCTTTTCTGCATGGAAGAATTACTTGCTGTTTGTATCCCCCGTCCTCTTCTGAAAAATACATTTTTGCTAGATTTCGTTTGGTCTTTTCTCTGTAGTCTGCCATATGTACAGTGCAGTATCTCTCTGTATGTGGGTGTTCAGCAGTCACGCTGTCAGTCACTGTTGCAGGCACAGAAGCTGAGGGGTTCTAGTGTGGGATTCAGTCACCACCTTATTCAGGGAGGTTCCACACCCCACGGGTCCCAGTGACCAGGGGCATTCTGCCTGCAGTTTGTAGGGCAAGCAGAGTGCCTCAGAGAAGTATTTGGATAAAGTCCTAGTAATGGTCCGATTTTGGCCATTGATTTCAGAACAGCTAGGTTTTTGTATTGCAAGTGACACCAACTTGAATGTTTAGCTTACTCTCTTCCTTATCAGTCTTCGTACTTCCAAATTCATAAAGCAATGACTTCTGCTTACACAGTTAAAACTCCTTTAGCCATTGCCCACTTCTTAGGTTGTCTGATTGTTCAAGCCCAGCTTGATACAGTTTACTTTATCGCTAGGGCTTCATGATGCTAATGCAATACAGGTGTTTAAAAACATATCCCATTTAAGGGTTTGTACTACTCGTGCAATACTTATTCAGCCTTTTGCTCTGTCCCAGTGGAACAGCACCCCTGCCATTCCTGGGACTCACACGGGTGGGTATAGGACAGGGGGCTGCCTTGTACGCCCCACCATCCGCCACGCACGCTTGGCTTCTAAGAGCCAGCTGGAGTCTTACTCTGGGATCCCAGCCGCCTCATTTCCTTTAATAGCCCACTTAAAACTGAGTCTCCAAGGAGGCAGTAGTATTTATTCTGAACGTGTTGTCATGATAGCATCTTCATATTTCTTTGGTGCAAACAAAAAGCTCCTTATATGAGTAGTGCAAGATGTTAGCTGTACTTCAAAACAACCAACCAACCAACAAAAAGCACCACACCTCTGCACACAAGAACATCCAACTTCATGGCCTTGGCTTCCACAACTCTCCTCACACCCATCCATTACTGCTTCACATTTGAGTTGTCTATAGTCAAAAAGTTTTGGTTTGGGTTGGGTTTTTTTGTGGAGTATTTTGGTGTGGGTTTTTTTTTTTTTCCCCAAAAAAAAAGTTACTCATGAGACAGACCCCTACTAAAAGCATTAAACAGGTCTTCACGATTCTGAGAAAAATATATCTTGTAATGCAAAAGAAAAAAATGACATGCTTATTAGTGCTACCCTCAGTGAAATTTCTTAAGTTTTACTGTACATGTGACTAGTCACATTTCTTTTCTTGTCCTATAGGATAAGCTTTTGAGAACTGAACAGGTAATCTTAAAATAGAACATTGTTCTCATTTTTTAATGTCCACCTATTGAGAGGTTGTTTTTTTAAAAAACTCTTCAGTACAGCAATGGACTACTTTTTCCCAGCTCTTTCATAGGCAGCCTGCCCCATGAAAGTATGATCCTCTGTGCCATCTTTCAGAGTAAGATTTCACAAAAATCCAGGTCATCACCAACAGCAATGATTTTGCAGTGGATTTGGAGATTCTGCATGTAAGAGAAAGGCAGCAGCAGACCTTCATTTGGTATGCTTTGTCCTAGGTTCCCTGGCTGAAACAGGCAGGAATTTGGCCATATAGCATTTATGCGATATTGATTTAAGCCTTTCTACAAGGTACTATGTCAAAACGTAGATTTCCATGTTTACTTTAATGGAACTATTATGTTACACTATTAACATATGATAACTAGAGGCTAAATTGCCTGTATGGTCTTTGAAACAATACAGATTATTTTTATGGAGTTTAATATATCCTGGAGAGAAAACTGTTGCTGATCCCTTCTCTGGCTTTCCTCCCACTGAAGTCAAAAGACATTTGGCCTAGGAAAGAGAGCAGCTTGCACTCCAAGTAGAGCTCTAAACTGGTGACAGGATTTTTTTTTTTTTTTTAAAACATTAACACTGTGGAGCCTGTAACTTTGCCTGATGCCAGGAATAACAAAATGAAGACAACTTTATCACCAAGCTTGCATCCATAAAGGCAGTCGGAGTCTTATTATTGTCTTCAATAGGGCCAAGATCTTACCCTGCAACTCCTGGCACAAAAATATTAATGCATTTAAAATTATTTGATAAATTATCTGAACTCTACCCTGGACAATAAATATACACTTAGTAAAAACAACAACAGGTTTAAACGTTATTTACTGTTGTAAAACAGCCCCGACAGACACGAATAATTTTTCTGGAGCTGTAATATTATTTGATTTGCAATGCTTAGCAAATATTTTTTTCTGCAAATTATTTATCATGCTAGGTGAACTGCCTGTACTTTTGCAATGTTAATCTTTTAAGCCTGTTACATATTTTAATCAGTTTTACAGAGTTAAATGCCATTCAAGAGCTAATAGATTCTTGTAAATGTAAAATGAATTAGAAAGCATACTGCAAGATATTTAGTATTTAATTATTTGAGGCATCAGTAACATGCTTATGTGATATAAAGTGCAAGTAGGCATTTTGTAACTCTCTTTGCAGTATCACACTGGTCATTTGAACAATGTTTATCACGACAAAAGGTATACTTTTCCCCAAGGAATACTTGTGTGTTCAAAGAGGGTTTTGATTTAACAAAGCCTTGTTTTGATTCTACATAAAAAGGTCCAAGTCAGATGTGCAGTGGTAGATAACAGCATGTTGTAAGTATGGAAGCTAGGGAAGTAAAAAAACCAACAAAAACAAAAAAACACCAAAAAACTATTTTGAGTGGAATGTGCAGACTCTACTGGATGCTTCTGTAATGAAGTGCTTTCTAGCACCTGTCTCATAAAGGGCTCTCCCTTCCCTTCTGCTGGAAAACAAAGGAAAAACAAAACTAGTTGAAAGAAGATGGACAGACGACAGACGACAGACATGAACTAGCGAAGCATGGGAACCAATGCTCCAAACTCGCTTACAGGGCTTTTTGGATCACACTGCAAGCTGGGGCAAGCATGTGTCCAAGTTTCTCTGCCAAGTCCGAGTGGGCAAGAGGCACTTCAGGGTGAGCAGGCAGGAGCTGCCTGTAAGAGCAGCAGCTAGGGCAGCACATGAGCCAAGAGCCTGGTTGGGTGAATTTTTTTTGATCTCTTTACTGTTCCCTCCAGGAAACACCTGGGCTGCTGACTTACATACAGACCCCTCTTTAGCACAGCAACTGTCAGATTGGGAGCCTTGTCCAACGCGGGGGGGGGAGGGAGAAAAAAGTAAACACTTTGAAAGGCAAAGAATCTAATCATGCTGTGATGATAGTAAAGACCGTAAATAATCCCACTTTTGTCAAGTTGAATAGACAACTTGGACAAGCAGAACAGACAGTTTAGTTGAACAGGTCAACTTGTTCAGGATTCTGTTTTTTAAACTCAAGTGGAAATATGAACTTCATGAAGCACTGGATTGAAGCCCAAGCTCACCTGCTTGTGCAATAGCAACATCTGTGGATGACACTGCTAAGCAGCAATAGCTGATTGTGTATGAGGTAACAACTCTTTTCAGTAGCTTTGATAGTTTCTTCCTACTTTTGAGAGGATGGCATATGAAAACATGTGGCCTCAGAAGGACTTGTCATCATGGGTGAAGCAGAATCTGACTCCCAGGTAGGAATAGCAGACACATGAAGGGTGTTGTGTTAAGTTATCTTAGTGCATAATATTTGATGTTCTTGATCAGTACTACTCACTTTCAGGACAGGGTATGCTAGTGCCACCCAGACACACTGATAGGAGGCAGAGGCCAGCCACAACTTTGCCAGGTCAGAGAGAGCCTGTTTCTCAGGCAGGGAGGTTGATTTCACACTTGATGCTTGATGGTTGTAAGGGGCTCTCCATAGCCCCAAACGGAGCCGTTCCCACCTGAAGTTATGATGCTGGTAGCAGTCAGTCAACAGAAAGCCTCTACTTTTTCTAGTAGGTGGATATGGACAAGCCTTGGTGCAGGAATTTGTGATGCCAGATGAAGTTCATAGATAGGAACATGAAGCAACATCCTGCCACACAGCAGGATCATCGACCATTCCTGTCTGCCTTGCCAAAGGCCTGGGATGAGAGTGGGTTCCATTTGATGGGATATTTTGGCAATAGTGGATGACCTGTACAAGGCAATGAGAGCATCTCCTCAAAAACCTCACACTTCCCATTTAAAGAAATAAGTCTTTTATCCTTTCTTCTCATCTACACCAAAGACTATGAAGTCATGGTAGAAATAGTAGGTCACCTGGTTTTGTTAGTAATGGAAGAACAAAGCTATAAGCCCCAGGTAAAAAGGATAACAGTAGGCCAGAGAGATGAGAAAGAGTTCTGGAAGACCTGGCCTGCCTGAGAAGCCTTTTGTATTTGCATTTTACCCACAGCATCAGCCTTGGGGTGACAGGCCCTCCCAGGTCCCAGGAAAGTAGGAGAACCCTGTAACTTTCTAAGAGCGCTCATTATCTTTTCTAATAAACTAAGCAGGACCTGGCTGTGGGCCCAAGCAGTGGTACACAATCCTCTAAACTGTTTATCTATTAATGTACTTCCTGGCACTGTTTCAGCCCATGCCAGATAGCCTCCCACAAAACGTCCTGGCATGAGACAGGATAACAGTGGCCCGTATGAATTAAACAACATTTGGAGTGTGGGAAAGAATTCAGCTTGCTCCCAGATGGCAGTACGATGGATGTACAACAGGTTCTGTCCCAGTTTATTTACAGACATAGACCCTGTGGCCAGAGCAGGGTGCAGAGATTCTTCACTATTACTGTGACTTCTGGTGCACCGCTCACAGCTGTCCATGCTGTTGGACTGCTTGTGGACCTCTCTCAGGGCAGCTGCCTTGGGCCAAAACCTGGGTTTGGAGCCCTGCCCAATTGAAGTGTGTTGTTTGCTGTTTGTCTGCAGAAATCTCTCTGCCAGTTAGATTATGGGAAGGCATCTTACAGGCTGACAAGTCTAGCTGAAGGAGACTCATGGGAAGCTGAGACTAACTTGCTGCAATAATTATGACTTCATACCCAAGACTCAAACTTCTCGAAGCCAAGCTGAGCTCAGACACTGGCTGGTAGCAAGTGATTTTTCTGCTCTTTAAGGCATCCGTCTTTAATGAAAAAGGCTAAGAAAGAGCAAAAGTCACTTTGCTGTCCTTTCCAGTGGTCGCTAATCCCTCCTTGGTAGCGATCCTGTTTTAAGTCAAGTTTTATCAGTTGGTTCTGTCTAGCCTTCTTATAGAGGAACAGAGTAACCAGTTTCTCTGTACAGGTATAGGTTTTGGCTAACATCTGTTGATGTAACAACAGAAAATAGAGCAGGAAGATTATTTCTGTCTATGATATGAAACAAACACTTCACCATGAAGACATTCCCTTTGGTCTTCTTACTGATGCTAGTTTAATATGAAAGGTAATCTTCTGAAACACAGATAGGAACAATTAGCAGAATACCTCACTACCACCAACGAGCATCTCATTTCTCCAAACTTCATTTATCCAAGCAGCTCATGTTACAGGAAAAACTAAATTTTCTCTCTGTCTCTTTGAAGAAATGTATTAACACTATTATTGTGTTACTGTTTCCTTTCCAAATAGTTTTCTGTTTATTTTTAGAGCACATAGTTTACATGGTCAAATCACTGACAGATGCAGATCAAACAAATACAAGTTTCTTGGACTTTTCAAAGTGAGGTTTTTGAGTTTTTGTGTTGTTTGTTTTTTTTTTTTTAATTAAGATAACCATCTTTCAGATGATTTTTCCAACAAAACCTCTGTGCCATATAGTGTTATGCCAGGTGAATGTCTGTCCTTCTTGTTTATTTGCATTTAATTTTAACTTTGTGTATTTGTGCATCGTTTCCCCTTCACTCCCAGAAGTCAGAGGGAAGTAGGTTAAAGCTATCGAGCAACCTTCATGTTCACTTCAAAGCAAGTTATAGTTGGTGCCTCACAATTTTGATACTCGTCACTGTTTTGATACATTTCTTTCATGGTCTCCACTGTTAGGAGAAATATTTAGTAGTAGATACAAAAATAATCAGTACAGTCATTATGATGCACAGCTACTGGATTTCTCAGAAAATGATAAAGAATCAGTGAGGAAAAATGTTGACTTGGATTACAGATTTAGGAACGGGATAAAAAGTTCAAGCCTATGTAAAGACCACATCCACAAGCTTTGCAGAGTGCCAGTATGCCCCATTCTTACCAACTTGGTCTAACTGGTGCCCTTTAAATATACCAGGCTGTATATAACTAAAAGAGGAAGTTTTTGTTCAGTGATTAAACCTCATCTCTATTAGAGACCAGCTTCTATCATATAAATCTAGCCTGACCTCAGCTATGAGGTCTCTCTGCCTTGTCTCTTACCTGTATTTGTTTTTAAGAGTCTATTTCCATATCAGTTCTTAAAGACTGGTGTCAGCTATCATCCTGCATAAGAAGGAATGACATAACACTTTGTGTCCTTCAGGCAGATATGGCTGAGATTTCACTCTTGCCTGCACCCCTGCCCCCCACAACCCCCCCAAAAAAAAACCAACAACAAAACGCACAAAAACAACAACAACCCCCAGACCGGTATATTCATCCAAAACAGTCACCAGTGTAATTTCTCCACAAAGCACTTCCCCTTACAGAAATCATTCAGAATTGATGGAAAGCCAAGAGCAAATCATCTTAAGGAAAGATGAATACCAGCGTTCTCCATAATTCCATGATTTAACTTTAAAATTTGGATTAAATCAGATGCCTGAGGGCTTAGAGGAGTCCCAATACTTAGTTGTTAATCAGCTGGAGGATCTCTTTATCCTCCAGACCACAGTATCTCCTGTAGTTTTGAGGCTGATTTCCAAACTGTGAACTAGGGTTCTTTTTAACTAGTTGGTATCGTTTACTTCAACAAGTTCAAGAGAAAGTTGTGCTGATTTTACCCAGTGCTAGGTGTTTAAAAGCATAGTTATGCAGAGCCAAAAAATAGCCACTTTCTGTGTTATGTTGCTACATGCAACAGCTTGTGCTGGTGAAAATGGATGTTTTGACTACATCAAGAACAGTGAGTGGAACTGCGCCCTGGGAGGACATGCAGAAATGCCTCATGCTTTGAGAAAAGGCCCAGCACATGCAGCCTACTGTGGCACGCAGAAGGCAAGGAAGGTCAAAAGCCCCCTTGCACCCTCCCTTTGATTGCTACATGCTACCAAAGAGGCCAAGTCCAAAAAGAATGCAGATACTAAGATTTTGGCTATACTCTCCATCTTCTAACCTCTAGAATCTTTTTCAGTTGTTTCTCTTTCCACCCTTCCTCACCTTTTACACTAATTTGTTTGTGTTCCTCCTCCAGATACCCACATCTTTCTAGCATATAACTGATCTCGTTCCCCCTGTGCCTCAGCCTATATGCTATTTTGCAAGCCTCAATTCTTCTAGTATTGATCTGATTCTTCTTCCTTAACTAATTTCTTCTCAAATATTCTTGGGTTTATGATCACTGCCACCATGAAAGGGAGTAAATGCTGTCAGGTTATATTTCATGAAAGGGAAAACTGATGGGAGTAAGATACTGTCTTGTCTTTGTAATTAGAGGTATTAGGAACAGATTTGCCTTGCCAGAAGAACTAACCTGCCTCCTCTGGCAAACAAACAATACAGACAGTGGGCTTGCAAATGAGATCAGTGTCATCTTGATTAGTAAAGCATGTTGAGAACAGGAAAGTTAATTTGATTTTGAAATACTGGAAACAGGTAGATGCAATATTTGCCAGAAAGTGAGAACACAATAGCGTCTCCACAGACAATGAGCTCCCTGTTGTTTCCAGAGTGCATTCCTGAGCAAACACCTGCTTGGAGAAACAGTATATCCTCACCTCTGTAAGATCAAATCATTGGGCTTGAATAGCAGGTCCAGGGGAGAATTGCATTTCTCTCCAGACACAGCAGCCTGTGACTGTCACTGATCAAATGAGGTCGGAGGAGGACACTGCTTTCTAGTGACATAGCTTAATTACAAGGAATAAAGGAAAACAGAGCCTAGCCCTTTTGCGGGGTATTGTGATGAACCATGGGGCATCTCCCCCACCCAAGTTTACCAATATATTTTCTTAAAAATTCTAATATTTTTAATGAAAAGATATTTTAAGAGGATTCACAGAGGTTGCCTCTAGAAAGCAAGCAGAAGCTTTAAACAGCTGTGAAGAGGCAATGAAGGTAAGAGATGCTTCTAGAAACTAAACTCTTCTTCACTTAGGACAAGAATGTCTCTTTCAATGCTCTTCTGCCAGTGAGACAAGGATGAGAGCACAGAAATACACCGAGGGAGGCTTTAGGGAAAGGACTTGAAGCAGGGGAATTGCAAAGATGGTTCAGGTTCACCAGAACACCAACACAGCACCTGCATCCACCTTTCCACTCCACCGCTGTCCTGGCTGAGCCGAATTGAACTCGACTCGGAGCCGAGTCTGCCCTTTGCAGGGCCAGCAGCCGCCCTGACACCTAGGTTTCATCTTCCATCGCCAGGATGGCTAGAAACAGGGTCCCCATTTTCCACCACAGCATCTCTGTGGATCGCTAACCCTAAATGCCAGACCCACCTCATTCGTCCTCAGTCAGCAACATCTTGTGTGTGACCTGCCAGAACACAGGAGGACACAGGGTCCTGCCCAGCGGATAGGGAGACAGAGAGGGAGAGCGCAGCTCTGCCCTGCTGCAGCCCTTCCCGTTTGCATGGTGCAGCACAGCAGGAGCGACATGCTCACATTGCATGATTTTGCAGCCAAGATGTCTGTGTAGCTTTCAAGTTCCCAAGAGCTATGTCTACACTTGCCCATCCATGTACAGAAGATGAGTAACAGTTGCTCTTGCGCTGCTTAGAGCTCTGCGTATTTACCTTTTAGAACTTCTCTAGGAAAATATTGCCTTAGCAACAGCCGAGCAGTATTAAGACAGAGACAAGTGATGTGTAGGAAGAGAATTTAGAGTGATGGTGGGGGGAACCATTATTCAATGTTTTCCGTATTTTCATAGAACAGAATTTAATTTCCTTGAAGTTACTGCAGTCAATGACAAGGAGGTAGAAAGGTGCATGCAAAATACCTCTGGCTGTGCACTGAAATAAAGTATGACTAGACGTACCAAATAACTAAGGCAGGCAACCACAGACTGTGAGAGTTTTTTTGATTATATACTTTTTACTGAAACAGCTTTTCTATGTTTGTAGAGTTCCTTTTTCCTCATAGCCACATTTGATGGAAATTCAGATAGCATGTGTGCTATTATGTTAAACTAATTCGGGAATACTTCATTTCTTTCCTCACTTTTACAGACATTAAAGCAGTAGTTACACTTCTTAAATAGTTTAGGGACAGTTGATGGCTATGCTTAGTCACTTTATCAATGACTAAAATTCTGTACAAATTCTGTCTGCTCTACCAATCATATGTTATTAAAGAGATTGAAAACAAATCTTTAAGTAAGTACTTAGCTTGTCTTTAAAGCAATGTGGCTTCTTTAACATGATAAAGTGATAAAAATACACATGACTTCATAAAGCTCATAAAACTCTCACAGCAATTTTGCTGCTGAAAGTTTTACAGCTATCTGCTTGAATTCATTTGATTTGAAACTTGCCTTGGTCTAACATTTTTTTTTGGCCGAAAACATTTTTTTTAATACAAACAGCATATGATTGAATATAACTAAGCTTTTTTTGTACATACGTAAAGTAGATAAAAGTAATTTTCCTTAAGTAAGGAAATGCTATATATAGAAGAAAAGCTAAATACTTTCAAGTCATGGGCTTTGGTAGGTTTTTTGACATCATCCCTAGAGGCAGAAATACAACAAACAATATAAAAGTAGTTTCCTTCATAATAATACACAGAACATCAGAAACAGCTTGGTAAGTAAAAAGAACAGTGTTCTGCAGAATGGAAATCATTATCCTGTTGGTTCATGTTTTTCACTCTAGTAATGATCGTGAAAAACAGGAGATGCACACACATCAGTAGGTAAGACTTTAAAGCTAAGTTTTAAATATTTTTAACAGATGTCAAGTCCTGAATAAGTCATAGAAGGTGTAGGCTTTACAACTCTGGAGAGGTACGGTGTGGAATAACAGCTCTGGGGAAGAAAAGAATGCTAAAGGGCATTTTTTTGTGCCATCAAAATTGCAAACTATTATTGGGGATAAATCAATCTCTGCCTCCCCGTAGTTGCCCCTGGGGAGCACCGTGACTGGGAAGCTGCCTCCCTAGGGAAGGCTGCCCACAATGCTGCTGCTGCTAGGCTGGAAAAAATTTGCATCTTGACCTTTTGCAACT
>NW_009219301.1:12058-41643 GCF_000690835.1 Fulmarus glacialis
GAGCACACCTGGATTGTGCCAGGAGTTGGAGTAGGTTCTCTGTTGGGGTTTTTGTGGTTTGCTTTTAGCAGATTCACCAGGGGGAAAAAAAAAAAAAAACAAAACAAAAAAAAAAACACACTACCAAAACCCAAACACGTTTATATATGCAGACACACATAAAATTGGTATTTAAAGTTACTTTAAATTACTTTAAGTTACTTGGGCTTGTATATACACACAGACCTTTCATGATGGTAAGGGGGAATACAGAGGCTGGCTTGCCTAAAACAAACAATTACAATGAAATAGCAAATAAAAATTAATCTCTCTACCTGAGCCAGTGAAAGCAGGGTGACCGATCCTGCAGTAGCACAGTTACTCAGGTAGAGCAGACTTCACAGAGGAAACGTTAGGCTGCAGGTAGAGGGTGTAGGGAGGATACTCCTCGGATATGCCCAGATATGTCAGACTTGAACAGATGGAATGCTGATTTGGGGTTTATGTAATTCAGAGCTGTTCTAACAGAGTACACAGGGATAGACACGTGCAGAGTAACAGAAAATGGCAGTATTTAAGAAGCTTCACCATGTTTCCACATGCTCATTTGGAAAAAGATAGAAAGAAAATATCTGAGTAAGGTTTTCCAGGGTTTTTTTTTCCTTTCTCTTTTCCATTTTTCCATCATTAAACAAAAAAAAAAAACCCAAACACCAAAACAAACCACACAACAAAAAACACGCCAGTGGCAGGATTCCTTTCTTCATGTAACATCCCAGTAGGTGTGTATACTAGTAATACTGTATTCATATTAAGCCTGGACTTCCATATTAACAGTTGTCTACCAATTTAATACATTGTAAAAGGCATCTGTCATTTGTATATCTTTTAAAACAAACTTCGCCACTTTAGATTTCTGTTAAGTAACACCTTCCTGAATTTCAAAGCAAAGAGGATTTGAAATTTAAGGACACTGTAAAGATACCGGTCTAATTTCTTTGTGCAACCTCCCATATGATATCCTTTCAAAATCTGATGGATGAAGTACCGGATGGATGAAGACAGCAGGGTCTTAATCACAGCCTTAAGCAAGTATTTCAGTTGTGTCTGCTTCCCCTCCCATTCCTGGTCTGCTTTGTTTGTTTACCTTTACTATTTTTAGGTCAGGAGTGTCTTTCATTATGAGTCTGTGCAATAAGAACTCCAAGATGTTTTATTAAAAGCTAATAAATACTAATATCAATACAGTGTATGGTCACCACAGGTACTTTTAGAGGGATATTACGAGAGAACTTCCATCCCTGAGAAGGAAGCTGCACCTCTGGCATTAACACATCATCTAAAATATGAAAGATACATATGCATTCAATATGGTCTTTCAGAAGTCTTTCATAAAAGGCTGCAGTTTGACAACTAATTTATCTTAACTACACTTGACTTTTTGTCATATTAAACAGATGACTGCAATATTTTTTTTTTCCAATAAGCAGTGCTACTGCATATGATAAGACAATAAAGGAATGTTACAAACAGATGTAGAAAATTCATATTTTTTTAGCAATTCAACAAAAGAGAACACACTCATGTTTTCCCCCCCCATCTTTCCATTTGCTTCCAATTCCAACTGTCTAGCTCTCTGGCAGTGAAATCATGTTTGGAATAAAAATAGAACCCAGAATTTGAAGCTATCAGGTGTTGCTTTGTTTTGCTTTCCCTTTAATACACGAGCATCTTACTGAAATAAGGAAAGCTTTTCACCCAAAGAGAATTTACCAGAACAAAAGAAGTTTGACAGAATTGATGTGCTCGTGACTGCTGGCATATTTTCCGATACAAGTCTTTCGAAATATGGGGTGGGACCAAGCACAAAAAAGAGATCCCGATCAAGAGACAGGACGAAGGCTTTCTTCCATGACTGTGATACACATCACAGTCTAAGACCACAGTCTCCCTAAGAAACCCACTGTAAGTCACAGAGTGAAAAGTATTCCCCACAGCACATAGAGTCACTCTATTTTCTTCATAACCCGAGTTTCAGTTCTTCCACATAAAACAGTTTGTGTGGACTTTACGTATATAACCCACCTACACCATAATCTTTTCAAGAGGTTGCTTGCTGCCAAGCTCACTTGTGTGCAGGCTGAGGAATACAGACATTTTCCCATCCTGTCTGTTAAGACTTTTCTGCAGGAAGCTGGCTTTCTAGGGTGGGAATTTGTGCTTTAAAATCATCTGCCCTCTGTTGCTTCATCTCAGGCAATACCTTAGTGGAAGAAATAATAAATCCTGTTCTAAGGTGACAAGATCTGGTAACCTGGCACTAAACCTCCAATTGTAGAAAGCCAGAGGAAACCTGGCCCGAAATACAACAAACTCCAAAAGCAGGTCCATCTGAGGCACAGCCTTTCATTAATAGAGCTCTGACAGTAATCTTGCGTGTAGAAACACAGGTTGAAGATTTACTAGTAAACAGCTGTAGCAGATAATGTTATTTTCCTTCTCTCACTTCTCAAGATCAGTTTATTTAATCTAGAAATTAAAGCACTACAGGACAACTTTTTCCCCACACACACATACTGGAAGTTTGCTAAAGTTAGTTAACGCACACAGGAATCAATGTCTGCTGGAGACAGAACAAGAAGCACTCAGCGTATTTGCAGCCAGGGAGATTTAGTCTGACATTAGGAAAGTCTTTCTAACTAGGAGCTGCAAGCAATGCATTAAGCTACGAAGGGACATTGGTTTTTAGGAACAAATTAGACAAGTATCTCTTCTAGCCTGCTCGTCTTACCTCAGAGAAAGGAATGGATTAGATGATTGATGAAAAGTTCGTTCCTTCAGCCTCGTGTTTCTATGATACTGAAACAATACACGGCAATTTGAAGCTTAGTTCAGCAATGTAAACAAGTATTTTCTACAGCAAACCAAATTCTTATCCCGATTTTGCTTTCCATGTGAGCAGACAGAATAACCTTTGCCAAAAATCTGTCCTTAACTCCATCTCATTTTCAACACTGATAGTCTTTTAGATACAAGCTTCAATCTTTCTGGAGAGTGTCATTACTTCAGTTAATATCCGTGTAGATTGCATAGATAGCCCACCAATCCTAATATTAGCCAAAAAACCCTTGCTGCATGCAACTTTAGAGCTTCTGAGCCTTGTTCATTGATCAGTTACCTAACCACCAAGTTGCAGGTGATTTAACACATTTTTTATATATATATATATGTGTTAGAAATACCATTTCTAAAATGTAAATGCAGACAGCTCAGTTGCAGAGGCTCATGAAGACACAGCTGAAAAAATTAAAGAAAACCACCTGATCATTCTTATCCCTCCTTCTCAGCAGCAAGCTGAAAAACCATAGATTGTGTTAAACCACAAGATCAGGGTGGACCACCTGTGTGTATCTTGTGCTATCAGATCACATTCACAATCCATTCTCATCTCCCTAGATTCAATTCAGATTAATCCCTGCCAGCACCGCCTCCGGTGTTACTGATCCTCAACTGCTACAGCAGGCACTGCCCTATGGACTGCGGACTGCCCTCACACCCCTCCAGAAGCTAATGTTCCTCCAGAAGCCAGGTGCAGCCACCTTCTGTGCCAGCTAGCTTTGAAAGCAGAAAAAAAGGCAGTCTAAGTCATCAGCAAGCTATACCTGGAGGTCTGTCAATAATATCTTGTATTGACATAGCATATAGCCACTAGCCATTGTTGACACCTAAAGGCAAACTTCCCCCCCCCTTAAATAATACTAAAATATGACTATCTCCTCTGGATAGTTGTAGATGCAACTTGCCTAATGCCCACTAGAAGCACTTTGTGGGTGTAAGTTACACCTGGAAAAAAGGAAGGTGGATTTCTGCTCAATTAAAAATATACCATCTACTCCCAGCCTACAGACTGATGACGTGTTGTTTTACAGCTTAAAGTGCAGTGAGGCCAGGAGGCAAATTAATACCAAGCACCGTTGCTGAGGAACAGTACACTTTCTGGCAAACCTGACAATGTAATTTTATGCATTGAACATCTGGGTTTTTTTTTTTAATCTTGTTATAACAAAGCCATATATAGCAGAAAAAAAAAAAAAAGTCTTACAGAAGTAGAACTGTTCCTGAAGTGGCCTAAGATAGACTAAACAGACCATCTATCTTAGGAATCTGATCTTTAACCGGGGGCGGGGGGAAGAAAGGAATGTTAGAACCTATGAATTATAGTTAGCCTTACTCCTTTCTTCATAATGCTCTAACTTTCCCTTGGAAAAATCTAAGCAGACTGAAGTGACTTTTTCACTTACAAGAATTAGTGAAAGAAAGTAAGTTTGGTAGGTTTTAGGTTACATCTTTACAGATGGAGTATTCTAGAGTCCTGTTGTGAATTCCAGCCTCATCCTGACCTGTGAGGGAGAGACTTAAGACACTTCAGCCTTCCTCCCACAGACTTTGGTTTCTATGCAAAGTAAGGGAGGTGAGATGCCTTCCGGGTGGTCACTCAGCTGAACACTGCGAGGACCAGGTCTTGAGTTGCTCTGCTGAGTCTATAGCCAGGAACACCAAATCCTTCATTCAGTTTTTATGAATTCAAAATATGACAAGGCTAAGAAAACAGGCTGTCTTCAGCTCCAGACTACAGAAGGAGAAAGAGATGCAGACTGCTTTACGGAGATAGGACTCCAAGCCAAGTACAGTCTTGCCTTCCATTTACCTGCAAACAGGTAGGAGCAGCAAGTTTGGAACTTGTGAACACAAAGGTTTTCTTAAGTTTTATCGTATGGGGGAGACAAGGGAAAAGTCATTTTTCCTTTGAAAGAGTAAAATCACTCTCGGCTATGCACGGAAAGCATATCAGAGCAAAATTACTGAAATACAATGCATGAACAAGATTACTACAGAAAGCAATTGGCATAGTGTTCAACGATTCTGCTGCCAGAAATAAACTAATCAAACCTTGATGATGTTCATTTGAATATTAAAGGAGTTAAACATTCATCTACCTCATAGATGCAAATAAAATACCTCAACAGAAAGCAGTTAAGATATAGTAAAGTGGTATTCCCAGGGAACATTTGAGCTTACACTGCAAGAAAACACTCCTGTGAGCACCACTTGAGCATGGAGC
The DNA here is from genome assembly GCF_000690835.1 of Fulmarus glacialis. Taxonomy (NCBI): domain Eukaryota; kingdom Metazoa; phylum Chordata; class Aves; order Procellariiformes; family Procellariidae; genus Fulmarus; species Fulmarus glacialis. The sequence continues at coordinate 17,160 of NW_009219301.1, forward strand.
ATGTACTTGCTTATACTGGTTAATCCAACAGTTTCCTCTCTTTCTTTCAGACTACTAAAGAATATCTCTGCTTTAAAAAAAAAAAAAAACCACCAAAAAAAAACCCGGAAAACCACACAACCTAAACAAGCAAGAATTCAAACACTGCCAAACTAACCTTAATATTAAAGTCACAGAGTAAACAGGAGTCCTTTAAACACATAATCAGACAGACTGGTGGATGCATTACACCACAGTGCCTTCAGAGGCGACTCCTTGGTTCGCACAGGGCTCTGCAGAATGCCCTGCCAGACATCGCTGTAAGTTTATAACTAAAGAATTACAGCCTCATATTTTTATATGTTTAGATTGGCTTCTTTCAGCAAAAAAATCCCCAACTTACACAAGCAGTTGGATCCATTCTCAGTTCCATGAGATAATGAAACAAAACTGTAGTGACCACCCAGAGGAACCCTGGTTCCACCTGTGCTTGCTGCCAGAGCAACACAGGACCACAAAAACCCTACACACACGCTGTAGCACCATGAAAAAGCTACTGTCTTTTGCAGAGATTTTCCGTGCAGGCCCCAGCATACTACCGTAGGCCGCACAGAATGGTCACCGAGTCATACGAAGGGTCCTTCCAGCCCAACACACAACCTCTCACAGCAGCAATGCCCAGACAAGAAGAACAAAGTACATTATAATACTAGCACAAAAATTTCCTCACAGCCTCCAACAAGTAACAGCCTCAAGACCTCCAAAGTTAGAAGACACGCCAGCAGCACCAAGGAGCTGCACACCCACCTTGCAAGTTGTGCATCCTGTGTTTCAGCCTCCCCAGCCGCCCGCTGCCCTGCAGCGGCTAACAGCCTCCTCCCGCCTCTCCTCCATCCCAGGCACCAGCTGCAGCTGGTCAGGGAAGCCCTTGATTTGCGATGAGGAGCACCTTGTGCTGTGGGTGAGACGGCAACAAGGCCCTTTGGCCTGGACTCTCTCTTAGGAAGGTCCCGCTGCAGAAAGGCTGGCAGATTACCACGTTGCACCACTGTTCTTCCCTCATTCTGTGCCAGATGCGTTTCCCGTGACGGGCTGCAGCACTACCTTACACACTGGAGATGAAGACATGGGACTTCCGCATCCTGGCAGGGGTTGTGACCCTCAGGTTAGCCATGAGACTATCAATACTTACACAGACCTCCATCCCTTCCAGCTGGGGCTTTCCCAGCTCCAGAGGCTGTGAGGATGAGCAGCATTACCATGCATACCTCCCATGACTGCACGTTCTCTGTCGCATGCATAGACCAAAATCTGACTACGTGGTTCATGTTATTTTGAGCCATAATTCATTTTTATCCTCACTTCGGTACTTTGAATTCTGCTGTGTGGCTTTTCATTTCAGACATTCCCATGCTCAAAAAGCAAAACATAAGTAGGATTGCAGAGACCCATCTTCTGTGCCCTCCAGAGTAAAAATTAAATCTGCAGTATTGACAATGTCATATGCAAGTAGCAATTGCAGAGTAGGACTACATAGCAAGGCATAACAAGATTCTGCAAGTATTAAAGGAATTTGATTTTTAATTGGACTTTCAGCTATCAGACTGGTTTTTAAATTCTATTAATATTTTTGAAAATCAGTGACAGCATTGTTTGTCTTGCAGTGTAAAATTGGTTAATACATGAAATAAGTATCTTCAGAGTACGGTAAAGCAATTTAAATGCTCAAAAGACTTTATTAGCATTATGGGGAAAAACATAATTACCGATTTTGCTATTAATAAAATAAATTTTGTTTATTGTTTAACACTGAAGCAAGGCCTAACCTTGCAGTTTTACTTTGGTAAAACTCCCATCAAGTGAGGAGTTAGTGCTAGACATAAGTCATTATGTGGGAAGGAAGCAGGAAAATATTTTTCTAATGAAATTTTACAAGTTTTTTGGAGTAGCTAGCAGGTATTATCAGCTCTGTGGAAATTAAATGCTTAAGTGCCATCTTGGACTGTGAAAATCATACTGTTAGAGCCTGCAAGGGACATAGCACTGGAGTAGGTAAATGGAAATTTAAAATTAATTTACTATCCCACTAGCAGGTTAGTCTAGGTGGAAGTTCTCAATCTGGAAATGATGTTATTTGGGTCTCTCTTTCACATCCTTCACGATACCTTTCACGGTTGCTAAGAAACAGCAGTATTACAGTAGAGTAATCATTCCCACTCCATTCTAAATTGTAGTTAATTAGCCTATGTGTGAAGTGGGGTTCCTAGCATGAGAAGAAAGAGATAAAGTTTATGTTTAAATGCACAAACCAATACAACGGAAGAACTGAGGGTTCATTCTAAATCAAAATGTTCAGATGGCAAAAAGCTTTGGAAAGGTTACATTTCCCGGAATGTTTTGTAATACTTGGGTAGAATAAAGGAATCATGATTAGCTGTGTCCCAAAATCTGTCCTTTCGCAGACCTTAATGAAAATTCTCAGCTTGAGTGTGAAATCTGATGGGTACAAAGACAAAGATGATGTGATTGGATAAATTTAAAAAAAAAAAAGGAATTTGTTCTCTGACATGGATAGCGTATACAGCAGGAAAAGGTTTACAGCTTAGGAGAAGGTGGGAAGTAAAAGATGCTGCTGGGGTTTGGGGTTTTTTTGAAAATTTGAAGATACACTTTTTATATGGAAGTAAAAAAAAAGAATCTGGTACAAATTATTTGGGAATAAAAATGTTTAGGTTACACAAATATATCTGATTATCCTTGTCTTCTGCATTTCTTATTTACCTGAATAAGTTTTTAAACATCATGGTTTTGAACAGAAATAAGTCTTGACTTTGTCATTTGCCAGGGAATTTTCTAATTAGTGCCTTTGTTGTAAATAGCTGTAGTCAAAGGATTTTGTCATTTGATTTCCAAGCATGAGTGAAAATTTGGTATTGCATTATGAAAGAACAATGAACAAGTACCTGCTATTGAAGCTCAGGACAGATCTGTCATTACCTTTCTAGCAAATTTGTGGTAGCAGTAATACTACTTTTTAACTAAATCAAGTAAGGGAATTTTAAATACCTCAGAAACTGATTGCTGTGAAAGCCTGTTTTGGTTGGGGTTTTTTTCGTCTGTACAATTTTATACGGAGAGGATTTTCATAACTTCTGCTTGGAGAGGAAAAGAAAAAGTTGCTTCAGTGTCTTTTCCTTTTTCTTTTCCAAATAGGGATGTTACAGAAAGACCTTTCTAACACAAATGCAACGGACTTCTCAGTTCTCACTGAGCAGAGTCTCATAGACTATCTAGGTGCTGTGTTAACATTAATAACCAGCTAGATCTACACTCTGTTAGACAGCCTTCATTTTAGTGGTTATTTATAAGAGCCAACATGCTATGTGGTGATGGTTTATTAAGCAGGATATACTCTGCAACCAAAAAATGAAAGATATTTTTGTTCAGTATGCTTTGAGAGCTTTCAGATTATAAAAATGTAGAAAATATGTTTTAAATCCTTATTTATTAAATACATGTGTATATTTGTGTGTGCTTGCGTGGCTATTTCCAGACTGAGATTCAAATGTTATTACTCTGATTATTTCTCAAGCCTCTATTTTCCTTCCTCTCCATAATGGTATAAAGATTGATACATCTTGTAAGAAATCAATGATTATTTCATTTTACTACTGATTGGGATATCAGAGGGCTTTTCAGATGCATTGTAAATAAACGGTTTGACAGAGGCCACATTGGCTGTGACCCAAAAGAGAAGCTATGATAATTTTTGCAGCTGCTAAGTGCTATTTTGGAAGTGAGCTGAACAACTAGCTGTTGTCAAAGGGGCAGAAGAAGGTTAGAGCGTACGCTCAGCAGGGACGGATGCAGCCCTGACCTCAGGGAGGAAGATTCGTTGTACAGCCACAAGCGCATAACAAAATGAATGAATTGAGCAGAACTGGGGGCAAAAGGGGGATAAGGCTTTCCCTTCTCCCACTCCTTCCTCTACCCATCCCAGCTCTACCTGTGAAATTCATATGGATAAAACAGATCTCCGTAAGATACACTTCAATAAGGACCTAAGGTCTGTATACTGCTAAGGGCCTCCGTTGGCCTTAAGCAATTTGAAGAGTTTCGGAGGGATTCTTTATACGTCCCGTTACACCCAGATAATATAGTATTAAGAAAAATCTTCAATTCTAGCCATAAAAGATTATCCATGGTTGATCGTGGTTGGTAAGAGTTTTACAGAAGCTTGCTGGCTTGTGAGAATGCAGTTTTAAAAAGCACGGTGGACATTCCACAAAAATCTGTTTAAGGGCATGTGTTTAAAGTACATAAATATGTATTTTAGTGTGCCATTGCCCTTTGAATGTCATTGTGAAAATGTAGTGAGGTGTGGCATAATTCAATGAGATGGCGAGTTTTATTGCTGATTCTCAAGTCTAATGCACTGTTTGATTGTAAGGAATGTTACCTGAGGGACTGACAGCCCTACCTGAGCCTAGCACAGGGGCTTTAAATTATCTTTTATGAGATTAATCTGTGAATAAAACTAACCATGAGTTAGAGTAGCTCGACTGTAATAATCCCGGGCTCATCCACTGTCTCGCAAGTGCTCTTTGGCTAACGCCGCACAGACTGCCTCTCTTCTGGCTTCCTCCTAGGGACTTTGAGTAAGAACTGCAATCACCGGGAGTAGCCAGGGTTCTGGCTGCCCACATACAACGTAAAGGAAAAGCAGAGGTATTTTGCACACAGTCAGAAACTGTCCTCCCCCTTCCCAGGGCACGTCATTCACTACCTTAATTCTGTCAGCCTCAGCAAGAACTACCAATGTGTCGTCTGCCACGCAGAGATGGTTACAATGTCCTAAAAGCATCAATTTAGATGGTAGTTCTGTGCCCAGAAAACTTGAGGTCCTGAAACCAACCTAAAGAAGCCTTTATTGAAAACAGTAGATAGTTCTGTAAGTGCCAGCCCCTTAATATATGGTCACATGGAGCGGCATGACAGGGTAATTCCAGTCTGTAGGAAGGAAAGCAGTGTGCGTCAAGCTGCGCTCTGCCTGCAAGTCCGAGTGCTGTTGAACTTTGTTTCAGGGAGGTTCTCGTAAAGGCTGGTGGAGATGCGGACGCGTGACAAACGGATTTGGCTTCATGAATCTGCTGGCTAAAACTCCTACGTATGGCATGAGCAGCGATATTACAGCACATAGATTGTCGTAGCAGAAAGAGGGGAGCTGGCGGGACGTCCAGACACCAGGCAAGGGCTGCATTCCTGCAGCGCTCTGTGCCCCAGTGTTTCAGCTTTCAAAAGGAGCTTTGGAAAAAGGCTGCGGAATAGCCGCTCGGTTTCCACTTGACAGAAAGCAGCAGTTCAGACCCACTAACTGTAGATTCTTTTTAGAGAACAACCCTAGAAATGAATCAGTGAAGGCATAGCACAAAATAGGCTGCTGTTTCAACTGGCAACTGCGGAATACACTTGTGTTGGGCTATTTCTGTCTTCCTTGTACAAGAATAATTTCCATCATTTTAAACCATTTTCCCAAGTCACACAATCTGGTTTCATTTTCCAGCACTAAAGGAGGAGAAACCTTTATTTAAATCTTGTAAACAACCATTGGTAACTAGATGAACCTGTAACAGAGCTAAATAAATATGCCAGATACCCAAATGAGCTTGCTATCTACTTCAAAGTGCTGGAAAAAATAAATAATTCTGATTAGTTCTTTGAGTGGCAAACTTCCAACCCCAGCAATAAAGGCAGGCCCTATGTACTCCAGAGCAAACACACTCCTTTAGCATAGAACAGAGTGAACTCAGCGGCAACGATGGCCGTAGCCAGCGATGGGAAGGCTGATCTGCCAAGGAATAAACACTCACTTAATAGTCTACTGCAGTGATTTTTCAATATTTTGTTTCATTTTGCAGATTACTTAACTTTTCTTCAGTTGAGTGTACTTGTAAATTTAAGTAATTTAAATAGTAAATTTAAGCTTACAGATAATTAAGTTTTCTTAGTTACCTTTTTCACTGACATCTTGGGAAAAGTTCCTGGGCTGCTCCAGTCTGGGTATGTCCACCCAGGCCTTACTTGTCTAGGCTGAGTGCTGGACTGTACTTTCTGTATGCTTTACCTAGGAAATAAACTCACACCTCTGTGGAGAGTTGTGAAATTTTTTACTCTATAGAGAGCTGGTAGTAGTGCTATGTAGCACATGAGCAGTGGTGCATAACCTCTCTGTAAACACCTGAATTGCATCCCATACAAGTGGGAAAGGGAACGTTTTATGGTTTAGTGGATTTTTTTTGTTTGGCATTTTTGTTTTAATTAATCTGCCTTTATTCCCCTGCTGACGAATTAGGTCATGGAGTTACATCTGTCTCCTCGCATAACTTGAACAGCGTAGGCACTACCGCCGAAGTCAGTGTTTTCTGTGCTGCGCTGTTTTCTGCAGGTTTTTTAACACGGTCATTATCAAAGAATGAGCAATACAAATATAAATGAGCCATCAGAAGTTATAAGCTTTGAAGCTCTGTATAACAACTGGTCCTAAATAAAAGCAAGAACTTAAGCGTCACCAGCAGCAGTTATATGGATAAGAAAGAAACCTTTCATGTAGCGAGTACCTACGGAGAGACTCCTACTGATCACCACCAGATGAAAGAATACCAAAGAGGAGACGTGCGAGACTTCAGTTGTACGAGGTTAATACATTATCTACTTGAATAATGGAAAAACACAGGACACTGAGAAGTTAAAAAGAAAGTCAGCCTGATTTAATTGGAAAGCATCACTCGGCTGGCTTCTTTAGTAATTGTTGGAAGCCATCCCAACTCTTTATATATTTAGAAGTGATATAATTAAACTCATAAATAATTTCTTAATAAGCAACAGTTCTCCCAAAGTATGTGATTTAATCCTGCAGAGCTTGTGAGAAATAGGGCTGTTCCCTTCATGCTTCATACATTTAGAACATTTTATGACAACAATAATTTTTCTGTTGTATATTTTAGAAGTAGGGTATCCCGATAAATGCATTTGGTATCCAATGAAATGGCAAAGGCTTTGGACAGTAGGTAATAACAAAGGCTGGAACAATTATTACTGTCAGAGAGATGACATTACAATATCATTAGGGAAACCTACATAAGTGTATGCAAGATTAGGAGAAGATCAGGTTCGCGACCATCGATTAAAAGGCAGCCTTTACACTGCTGAAAGACTAGCAAAATCTAGTGGTGCTCTGCTGTCATTAAGAATGAAAAATTTCCTGAGAAAATTTTTAAAAGTATGTGTGTATATACATATTTATGCATATATATACACACAGTTTTTTGGTGGGGGTTTTCCTGGTGGGGTTTGTTTGTTTGTTTGTTTCCCAAAAGGACACTGAGTCTACAAGACCAAGGTCAATATCAGCTGTTAGTTTGAAAAGGAGCAGAGCGCTGGATTCTCTATTGCACAACAGGAACAACTCACTTTTTCAGCCAAAATCTACGCAGCAAAGCTAACGCAAACGGCAGACAGAGGCAGAAAAGGCTGTCTGACAACCTAGCAGATTGACAGGAAATCATATGGAATTTTATAAAAAATACATGCATTTCCAACAATATTTCAACCAGTCAACATTTTCCATCAAAATAGCTTAATAAGAACATTTCCAGCTTAGGGATATGCTAGGTTATGCAAGGGATAGCCCATAAGTAATGAATTTCCCTATTCTCAATTGCATAAGTAGATACAGCCACATTATTTGTCCAGTCTTAAGTCTCTTTAGGTCCAGAGTGATTATTGTTCAGTCAACCTATTAAAAATAAATCTGATGAGGGGGTGCTCCCTCCCTTGGTGTAGAACTGCACCGGTTTATCAGTGCAGGTGGAACTACACCAGTGTACGCCAGAAGATTTAGCTTCTTATTTTAAAGAAAAGGAAGTCGTTTCAGAGGCTGGATCTATACCTTGGAACAGGAGGTATAGGAAAGACCACAAATTCTTCTTGATTCAGGGATTATGTTTTTCTATTACTTCAGTGCAAATTTCAGCAATGCTCTGACTCATCTTTGGGATATTATTCAATATGGCTATTAAACATTAGATTGCATGAACAAGGTTACCTTAGTGCAGGCAAAAAATTAGGACATACTTGGAAAGATAGAGAGAGGAAGGAAAAAAAAAAAAAATCAAGATTTTTTTTTTAATTCAGTTTCACACTAAGGTCTGTTCATTTTACTCAGAACATACCCTGTAAAATGACAAAGCTTTTTACATGAATAAGTTTAAGCAGGGCTTGGCTGTGAAATCCCTGGCTGTTAAAGAAATGTGTTTTGATTAGTTTCAACTTGCTTTGGGTTTAAAAAAAGTAACAAATAGCGCTGAAAATCAGCAAGGTGCCAAGGCTGGCAACTGGGATTCCCTCGAGCCACCAGCCATTCTAATCAGGGTACCGCTGAAAAGCGCTGTTTTGAGAGCTGTTCTCTGGCAACGGAGAAAGAAACGGCTTTTCATTCATTTTCTTCCCACTTCAGTGGGTTAGTCAGGACTAACCGAGTAGAATAGGCTCATTATGGTACAGTTCAAAGGATAAGGATTTTATATTTTTACGTGGAGGTGGCTTTCCTGGTGTTACTAACCTCTCGCAGTTAGTCAGGACTTCAAAAGTGTTTCTTACCTCCACTTACCGCTTAGATCATTCAGTTCATTTCTGTACATCTCAATTAGGGAAAGCAAACCAAACTCTCTGGAACTCATTCATTAACAGTGTGCTGCAATGTGATGTTGCAAATTCTACAAGGAATCAGAGGAAACTTCTTCCACTGAATCGTTTAAAGGCTCCATATAAACATGTCTGTTACCATAACATTTAGCTAAGCATTTTCCCTTCCCCAAGTAAACATTAATTCTGACACATGAAGCCAACAAGTGGCCATCTTAAGCTGCAAGTCCAAAAATACAGCAAAAGGCAGCAATTAGAACTAACTGACACTTCGGGAATTGCTATCATTACAGAACACTTTTGCTGGAAAATACCACAGTCTATATTGCATGAGAAAGAACAAAGTAGTTGCGAAAGGGAAGCGATGACCCTTCCGAATTCCGTGTTATCGCGAGGGTGGCATCCATGAGTCTGTTTCCCATGCTAGCGTTTCTGCACCGATTACTTACCAGTGAAACAAATGGCTCCTTTGCTGTGTCAGGGCTCCGGAGGCACAGAAGTGCAGAGAATGCCCCGTTCGTTACATTTTGTGCAGGCGTTGTAGCGTATCTGAGGAAGCCAAGAAAGCGGTGCTTAAAGGACGTAATCCTGCCCTGCGCTTACCTGCTAAACAGGTTATGACCCGAAGCAGTCCCTAGGCACATTAATTTCCCTTGGCCCCTAGGGCGACAGCACAACCCACTCCTCTGGCAAGACAAGTCGAAGCCGCGGTGTCGTAATTGTAGCCCTGTGTTTGATGACCAGTTGCCACCTCTGCAGCGTTGCTGCTAGCGTACCGAGCAGCGCTCGGATAAACCTGTTCTGAAGCAGGGAGGAGAGCAAGGGGGTGTTTGTGTGTCTACTGAATGATTCCTGTAAAACAAGATATCTGAAAGAACATTATTTTGTAGAAATGAGGGAGGAAGGAAAAGTCCATTTAGCTCTCACCTTTGCCACTAAAGAAAACAAACCAGGTATGTTTTGCAAAGGGGATGAACAAAACAGGAGATGCTGCTATTAATGCAATACAAACTGTCTATTAAAAATCAGAGAGCAAGCTCATGCATTACGTGTTGTTCAACACTCTCCATCTAATCTTTCCTCACCCAAGTAGAGAAGTGTTGTAGATTTTCCAGGTCAAATGAACACCTAGGTAGTCCTACAATCAACTGGGAACAAAAATAAAATCAAAATTCACACCCAGGAGAATACTAAATTTCATAGAAATATAGCCTTATCATTTAGACCACGCGAGACATTATCAGAGGTCTAAACTGGTTTTGGCACGGGTTTTTGTTTGAAGAGGAAAGTCCATTTTTCTTGTATAACAAAGAAAGGGGAAAAGATTACACAAGCAGGACCTGAAGAACAGAGTGTGATTATAGTTGCCTGTATTTAACTACAACACATTAACTAGCATATGTGATAAGAATGACAGCCAAAAAATAACATAGAACTAAGAGTTCCAGAGATCTTGTAAATCATGAGAGCTTGGTAGAATTAGCCTATAATATTTAAAAACTTTGGGGTTTTTTAAGCATCCACTGCACACATTTCTCCATTCCTATCGCTGAAGCTGTTTTTTCATTTACTGCTCTGGTGACCTGTGCCTTTGGTCTCTTCACTTCTGAAGCTAAAGCAAAGATAATGCTCTTAAAAGTCACTCCACTATGTAGCCATTGACACAAGTAATTTATATTCCCATATTCCAGATGAATTACATAATTATTTTATGAAAAAAAGAAGGAGGAATGAGGCAAGAACAGACACAATAAGATTTCAGCTTGTTCTCTGCTTGAGAAGTTGTCTTAGTGGAAAGTAAACATAACTAAAGAAATCAGAAAATAGTCAATCTCCGCATTTAGGGATCCAGTCCCCAGTTTGGAGGATGAGAGCCTGAGTATGTCAAAGACGTACTTTTTTTATTTGGGACATTAATTCAGGCAGTAGCCACCATGCGATGCATAGTTAACTTCTGGTAGCTGTAAGAACGATAACCCCAGGTATGCTGTACGGAGGCAATACAGTCTGAGAAACATGATGCAGGGAATCTCAAAAAAATACGGTTGATTGGAATACCTCCCCTTTAAATAGCAAGTTCCCTCTAAAAGAATTAGGGAAACGCACCTGCTGGGTATTAAATCAGCCTTGGATGAGAAGGAGACAAACCTGAGTACATCATGGAAAGCAGGGAAGCGTCTTTGGAAAAATAGTCTCCCTGTCATCATATACATTATAATTTTACATGGCCAGTTTAGGCCATTACCACTGATAGCAGTAAACGCTTTCTTTCATGAAACACTGAATATAGCAAAAGAATTCTGATCTATGCAAAATGAGGTAGAATCGTGTCCTAAATCTCCTTGTTTGTATGCAACCTTAGGATCTACAGGTACTTCAGATCCTCATACAGCACATGCTCCTCCACGAGGTAGCATTTTCTTTACCTTTGTAAAGAGAATAAGAGCAAATATTTTCTGTGAACATTTTGTTTTCTGTAGTTTATCTGAGCAGATATCTAACTTTTTCTTACCACATCATCTTGGCCATTTATTTGAATTTTTGTAAAGTTCTCTTTAGAAAGAAAACAAAGGAGGGGGCTGCCTCCAAATGCATACACTTTCCTTGATTCTTCTGTCAATACATAGGTATCAGATAATACTTGCTCTTTAAAAATAGATCTTTTATATGTAAACGTAAAATAAGTAAGTAATTAAATTACACTAGAAGAAGTCATTACAGGCATAGCCAAATTCAGACATTCAGGTGTATGTTTTTTAAATATTGAAATATGCCACATTGCTTTTATGGTGTTGGTCTCGTTTTTATTCTGGAATAAAGTGGAGAGCTGGAGAATTGTCAAGCATCTCTGGAATTTTACAGACCATACCCATCACAATGTTAATGAGAGTTATCAGCTTCCATTTGACCAGTTTACAAAGCGATATAATTATTACAACTATCTAGATTAAGAAAATCAGTGCTGCCCTGAATAAGTTCTTGTGGTGTATCACCCCATTTAGAGACCTGTGTTTATAGCATTTTAATATTCTCAGTTAACTAGAAGTCACTAGATAAAAATCTCTCTCAGTTACTGTCTTAGGATGAATCTTCTGTGTGAGTTCCAGGAAGAAAAAGCATCAGCCAACTCTGAGCAGGAACATGGGAACAAAACGTAGACAATGACAGCTGACTTCTTTTTATTTTTTACCCACTGCCTCTGTCAGAAATTCTGCAAGCTGTAATGCACTGCTTGGACTTCTCTGCAGTCTCTCGCTATATAAAAGACAGGGTTCTGGCATTTGGAGTTTTATTTCTTTGATAAAAGCTTTCCACAAGCGATTTCTGTGTATACGAAAGTCAAATAAGTGTCAACTGATGCAACATTGCGCTACCAGCACGGGGCTGCACTTAACGAGGGTTCACGTAGTGGAAAGCTGGTCTGAGAGGCTCACTGGGGCGCCCGTTTGCTGTAAGAAAATGCGATTTTGCATTGCTTATTTTGCATTGGAGGGATGTTAAGCATGCTGGAAGGGTAAAGCAGCGTGGAAAGCTTCTGCATGTGTTTTCTCTGTAAGCATGAGAGTATTTAATATTTGGGGAGAGAATATTGAAAAGCAGCGAGTGGTAAAGCATCTTCAGTCTGTAGGCTTGAAGAAAGGACAGACAGACAGACAGCTGACTGACGGGGAGATGCTGGTAGCATCGCTCCTGCCACAAATCTTGGGAGACCTGTAGCTAGGGAGGGCCCAGTGCTGCCGGAGCAGAAGCAATGCAGGTGAGCAAGTTCACCCCAAGGGCAAAGGCAGGCCTGAGGGGTTCGCGCTGGCCAAGGGGGCCTCCGCAACACCGTCAGGCAAGGGGAGGAGAACAGATTGCTGCAAAAGAAACTACTTGAATAGACTGGGGGGGGCATGGAAAAAAAGCATGCCAGCTCTTGAATTTGGCAGCAAAAACGGCTCCACTAAGGTGAGGTCAGCTAAGTTAAATTTCTGCCCAGTTATTTGCCAAGGGAAGCTTCAAATATATTGTAGTGTAGGGCTTAATAGCGTAACACTAGCAGCTCAAATTAGCTTTAATTAAAATGAAGTAAGAATAAACAAAAGGGCTCCTCTTGCAGACCTTTCATGTTGAATATGTAATGTGCTGTGTCTCTATGAGGAGGACTGTAAACTTTCTCTATTTCGGCTTAAATCATCCTGGGAAGTTTCATTAAATTAATAATGACTGCTAGTAAAAGTTAAATAATTTATTTTAGCGTATCATTCAACTTGATGATAGAGTTTATTTAAATGTTCCTGCTAACAGTTTATTCCCTATGAGCAATATAGCAATACCTATATTCAGAGCACAAACACTGGATTACTGTTTTCTAGGCTTTCTGGCGCAAACCCATAGGAAAATCTTGAGATTATTTTGGTATATGAAATAATAGTAATGAATGACAGGTATACAGTCATTCCTTTTTAAGGCTCCAGTCTCCATTTAAAAGCATGCAAATGTCTCATGTGATTGAAGGCTCTCTGTGGCAGTGATGGCTTTCTGCTCATTGTTCATGTAATTAGATGTGGATGTCCCTGGGTTATGCTCCAGCAACTACAGGAGCACAGGGCAGGAACTACAGAGACATGTTGTTTCAAGAGAAGCTGAACCCTACAAAACGCATGAGTGTAGTGGTCTTACCTTTCTAGACAAGCATACGATAGGGATTGTTAGACCCTCCTGCTAAAGGGAATTGGACCAGTTATCAGAATTGGGGTCCAAGTGGTCTGGCCCATCCTTACCTGACAAAGTCCTCTCTGGTGGGTTGCTTGTGCACAGCAGGACAGACCAGAACTGTTCAAGTCCCTCTTCAAGAAAGGAATTAACATTTTTCTTCATTGTAGAAAAAGTTGAATTGGAAACATGAGATTGGGCAGAATCCGGTTTGTTCCTACGGGACTGGTGAGAGCTGAGCAAGAAGTAGGTTTGTCACGCTTCTTCAGGCAGAAAGAGCACTGAACCCAGCAGAGCCTTAGAGCAGGACTAAGAAACGCAAGATTAGGTCTCTAGCAAAGAAGGACTTGCCGAGTCCTAAAAAGCAGTAGAGGAAGTAAGCAGTATTTTCCCTCAGACAACTGCTAGACTATCTGAGGAAGCTCCACAGGGTGTTCACTCTTTGAATACCATGCCAAATCCAGGAGAGATCAGATGGGTCTAAACTCACCTTTGGAAACTTTCTTGATCAGCCTCGAGAAGCTGCCTATGCGTAGAATGGCCCCAGAAGGAAAGGTAGCATGCTGGTGACTCTGTTTCTTCAGCACGTACCACAGACACTCTAAAAATTCATGGTCGAGATTAAGAAATGGCAAAATTGACCCAATTACCTTCAGAAGTAGCAGTTATTTTGGTGGAATGATTTTTTGTTCCTAGGCACAATTTTTATTTTTTAGCAGAGCTGTGAAATTGTCTATTATTCTATTACCGGCAGTTTTGCTGGCATCTGAAACAGCGAGATGGTAACAGCACATGGGCTGTGCTACGTTTCTTTCTCTAAATATCAGGTTGGGCCTGATTCAGTTCATGTGGAGTCTCTCTCTAGAGACTGTTGTGGCTCCTGTATTCAGAGGTAACATTTCTGCATTATCCTGGATATTCAGCTGGATGTTTTCAGTACACATGTAGGTATCAGCACAAATAAACTCAGTACATATGTACTCAGAGATTTCACAGAATTGAAACCTCATGAGGGATGGCACATTCTGCTTATCTGTTTTTATCGTTGAGGCTTGTCCTTGCAGGGTTTTCTTTAGGTAACATAAAGGCAGTGATTTTCTTATTTTTTCTCTGCAAATTCAATGCTGACTCCATATAGCTGCAATATCATATAATGAGGATACATACATATATATGTGTGTATATATATATATATATATATAAAAAAACCCCACAACACATTGCTGTTACTCACATGCCTCAGAATAATGAAACAGGCCTCTGAAGAACTGTCTTCACCATTTCAGTACTTTTCCAGAATCTTTTCCATTTGTGCTTTCCTGAAATAGAGTTGCACTTTGAGTGAACTTCTCCACCATGGGTGGTTGCAGCTACTGCTGTTAAACTGCTATTAGAGACTCCCTGATGACAGAGAAAGCATCCCTGTTATCAGCATATTCTTCCCGGCATGATACGTTTTGCAATATGTATACACCACACAATGAACAAGATAAAAGTGCGAAACCAGGTTATCTTCATTAGCATTTACCCTCTAGAGGAGCTTTGACTGTAAGATATTATTTGTGCTACTTGGGTCAGTTACAGCGCAAGTATTGACCCATGCTTAGCACTTCATAGTTTAGACCCATAACGAGGAAACAATCATTTGTAGTCTAGTTTCTCCTCCCTTTTTTCCAGTACAACCTCAGGATTTTTTCTTTCATTAGCGTAAGAGCGCGAGACACTAACTTTTGGCAGATATTATTCATGCAGATCTTGAACGAAGGAGGAACAGAACGGCAAAGGTGCAAATCCACCTCACTGAGTTTTGTATCCTTCCACAGGAAATAATCTTTTGCTCTTACTGTAAGACTCAGCTTTTTCATTAGACTATACTAAGGTTTTCATAGTTTAGAAATTATTCCTTCTTATTGAAGAAAAGGATGGATGAATAGTGGCCATTCTTTATGACAGCATTACAGAGAACAAGTATGGAAAATAAGCAGGTGGTCTAGCTCATGTGGGATGGATAGATACATATTAGCCTTTTTTTCACAGGGATGGAAGCCATCACGTATTCCATTCTTAGTGTTTTGTGCATCTTGATCGGATGCTTGACCTAACACTGCAGATGAGCAGTGCAAAGCAGATCACCCAAAGGATATATTAAAGCCCAAATCAGGCTTCGTCTTAAAGGAAAACAGGGTTATAGATCACATCTGAGGCATGAGGCAACATGTGCTTTCTTCCTACCAATAAATCCCCAATCAGATGCACAAAAACTTGTAAGAGATGGAGAGCATGATGAATTCCAGCTGCACTGACCAGCGTTAATTTTTCCTTTGGTCAGGAGTTTTCCATTTAGAATCTGGGTTGGCCATCTCCCCAGCAGCTAATCCTTCTCTAGAGGCAGGGGGGGAGAAAAAAAAAAAAAAAAGAAAAAAGAAAAAAGTAAGTCAAGGATTCCACACGGCCTAGTATTCTGCAACTGTAAAAATCTTTTTTTTTTTTCTTAAACAACCAGGCAAACAGTAGAGCATTGTTTAAAACAATAAGTAAATGGAGACTCTTCTAGTTTTGTTGTCCTCTTTTGGGAACAACAGTAAACAGGCATAAGCAGACTCTTTTTTTCTTTTTAAGTGTTCATGTCTTTTGCCTTTTCGGTTTCAGCTTTGCTGTTGTTAAGAAATACTTTTCTAGCACTTTCAGACTGAAAACAAGACATTGATTTCACCCTGGATCAGTATTGATGCGTTCAGTTTAGATTTTTCTTGTGAAGGTATGCAGAGCGCCAGTGCTTGTGCGTGGGCAGATATTTCAGTATAGCACGTCCTTAATCTGTTCTCTGTTAAGAAGGGGAAAAAACCTAAACTACAAGGAAAAGGAATTTACTCGTTTGCTTGTCAGCCAGGATAAGCAGATGACATTTAACAATTTTTAAATTTTTTTTTTAAACTGGTAACACCATTGGTTCATTTATAACTATACCATTGAACTAACTCACTGAAGATGGATTCTACAATATCAATTCTGATGGTTATAATCAAACAGCAAACAGGTTTTGTTTCAGCAAGGCCACAATGGGATTGTCTGTTAGAAGTCTCTAAAGAAATCTTTAAACTTCTAGTGGGGGAAAAAAAAAATACTTCAAATGAGTTAAAAGAAACCAGAGCAGGCACCATTCAGACACTGATATTATCAGCAGCTCCTACTCAGAAAGGGAGGATGCCCTCAGGTCTTTCATGGACTTGCCCAAGCAACATTCCCATCTGGTATTGCATCCCTGCTGTAAAGCTGCGGCACAAAGCATCAGCTATTTGGAGCTGGGCGAAACAAAACTGTCCGCTTCAAATGGCACTGACGTTCTCACTGCCACGTTTGTGCGGGCAGAGCCTGGACCTGTATCCTGTAACCTGTTACGGTAAGTGAAGTGTAATCGTTTAAAACCTGGGTCAGAAACGCTGATCCTCCCTGCGCCCTGCAGCGGGGCGCGGAGCGGAAGGCGGTGCGTGGCTGCGCGCTGGGGCAGAGGGACACCAGGCAAAGGGCAAGGGATGCTCTGCAGCCAGGAGGCAGAAGGAGGGTCGCTAGTATGGCAAAGGGTGAATTAACTGGCAGCATTTCCTTTACCCCGAAAGACTTCACAAGTTGTGGTCCTTTTTTTGTGGTCCTTTTTTCCCCTCCCAAATATTCTCAGACTAGGAATTAAAATTTTGGACTGCACTTACTGATACATTAGATGCCTTTACAAATCTAGGCCTTTGCATTCATTCATCGTAGGAAATTAAAACTGTTATAAATACACAGACAGAGGTAGCACCCACATACCTTGCAAGTAAATGATGCTGTGACTCACAAAATATTATAACTAGGCATGACTCAAGGTCAGAAGAGTATTTCTTTAGTAATTGACTTACACACCTGCAAAGTCTCTTCTATCAAGAGTTTTGGTCTGGGTTTTTTTGGTTGGTTTTTGTTTTGTTGTTTGGGGGGGTTGTTTGGTTGGTTTGGTTGGTTTTTAAGAACATTTATCAGTCACAGGATAAGCCGCACTTTAAACTCCCTTATGCCCCTATCAAGCCCTCATGTTGCAGCAGGTTTGGCATCCTTTGTTTCCTTTAGTGATAGTCACATCATGGTCCTACTGTTCCAGCTGTATTGTAGCCATAGCTGTCCCTATTTGTTGACTGCCAAACAGCAGGTCCAAACGTGTTATAACCTGTAAGCCCTCGTCTTCCACAGCCCTGTGACTAGTAGCTGAATTGTAAGCACTAACCAGCATCTTCAAAATATTTTTTCTTTTCATTAATTAACTCCCCCAAAGAACATAACAAGCGAAGAATAAAAATGAGACAATAAATAGCCTATGCATAAGGTTAATTAAACTTTCTTTTCTTGATAGTTTTAAATATGTTGTGATCAGTCTAGAGTGCCTGCTCCTGACTTGGGAGAATTAACTGCTGTTAGACACTTCTTGCCACTATTGTCCTCTTCATCTTCCCCTCATTTGGCTTTCTTCTCTAGTTTAAACAGAGTTCAGAAGCATGGCTGGAGTTAATTGGGAAAATTAACAGCTCCTCTGCTGTTTTATTTAGGGACCCACACTATGTTTTTCCAGATGTACCTGATCTCTGACATTGTTTTACTTCCCTTCTATCCATCACCTTCTTAATTCACAACCTAGTGGTCAAGCAAGCAAATACCAAGGTGGTAAAACAATAGCACATGGCGTTCATAAAAAATATCTCCCTCGTTTGCCAGATACGCCGATGCCATTAACTTAAATCAATTCCAAGATTAAACAGCCTGCCTTTCCCCTCCACCCCCCACTTCCCTTGGCCTCTTCTCATTTACACAGACACTGCTCAGTTACCCCCACCCATCCAGCGCTTGCACTGTCCGTGTCCTCAGGGCGTTTCAAGCAAAGAAGGCTAACCAGTATTGTCGGGGGGGGGGGGGGGGGGGGGGGTTTTAAAAAAAAAAAAAAAAAAAAACCAAAAACACACAACAAGAGTGAATTGCAATTTTGCTTCCAATCACTCCCCCTCTGTGGGACAAGGTGGGCTATTTTGGGTGTATCTGAACAGGGTGCTGGAGGATAGTGAAGAGAACCGTGTGCTCTGCAGAGATACCGGTGTAGTCCCGCAGGGATGGGCTGCCGGAGCTGCCAACCCCACCCTCTCCCTCCGGGTGGCAGAGCTCAGCCTAGCCCAGCGTGACCCCGTGGGCAGCAGCAGCCTGTTGTGTGTTTTTTGAAAGTTTATTCACCTTGACCTGGTTTAGCAGAAATACTTTTTTCTCCCCATTTTCTTTCAGTCTCGTATTAAGCTACAGAGAAGTGCCATCTTGGAGTTTCACAGCATCTTCAGACCAGCTATCCTTGGGGGCCCAATTGCTTGCTTTCTCATGGAATTTTGTACATCCCTAGAGCATAGATGTGGTTATTTTTCATGCCATTCTTAATATATTAGAGTCAAAAATAGAATTACTCTATGTAAAAGGCAAGGACGTTGTACAAGTTCTGAAAGAGCAGTGTACTGCAACAACAAGCAACTTCAAGGCACAAAAAAATAAACCCTCTGAATTTTCTTCCTGAGGGGATG
Organism: Fulmarus glacialis; assembly: GCF_000690835.1. Taxonomy (NCBI): domain Eukaryota; kingdom Metazoa; phylum Chordata; class Aves; order Procellariiformes; family Procellariidae; genus Fulmarus; species Fulmarus glacialis. The sequence continues at coordinate 36,119 of NW_009219301.1, forward strand.
AGAAATGGGGGAAAAAAGAGAAGAAATCAGTGAACCAGTACCAACAGCCTGTTTCTTAGCCGCACTTTATCTGTTTAAAGCACGCATATTGCACGGAGGCCTTGTTTAATATTTAGGGTTGATATTGCCAGGCCTTGCTTTACTAACGGCATATTATTATGTTCCTACTGGGAACAACTGGCTCCTGCATGCTAAAGAGACTTCTGTGGGAGGAATAGAAAGCATTCGAGCTACAGAAGCACAGGGAAATCTGCACCTCCTGTTAACCAGGAGTGATGACCGTGGTAATTACCAAGCACCAAGCCCAGAAAAGCACAGATACCTCCATAGTCCCCCTCTTCCCCTCGCCCTACCAGGGAGGGTGTGAAAGAATACACGGAAAAGCTCACGCAGCCTGATCAAGAATCCAAGTCATTCATGAAATTGCACTGAACTCCTCCAGGATCTGTTGCGAGTGTCACAGTGTTCAAACTTTCAAGCATCAGGAAAAGGGCATAGCTGCTCCAGGTGCCAAATCCCCCACCCATACCAGGAAAATGCAGCCAGGGTTTGAACCGGGAGATTTGCTTCTGGCCACTGGAAGTGAATACTAAAGCACAGATATAGCAGGTGGAAAGCACCTGCCGTGTAGCTGTATACGTGGTTTAGGGGTTTTTTTGTTTGTTATAAAGAGGCAAGAGGAGAGACTAAGTTGTTCCTACATTCCTGGAGCAAGAGAGATTGTACGTACTGAAAACAGAAAGCCTCAGCAGCTTTAAGTGAGGCGATTCTAGCTGCTGGCTTCAGGGATGCGTAGCTGTATCCCCCAGGCTTAGGTAACACAGGCTGGATTTTCTATTATTCAGTGCTTGCAATTTTTTTTTTCCTCTTCAAGTTTTTACTCAAACCAGAATCTACCAATTTGGAAACTGATCATAAATAACACTGCAAGCAAGTTCTACAGATCATCTACAAAGAGAAATTGCTACAATAATTGCATCTGGGTAAAAACAGGGTAGCTGCAAGATCTTGAAAGGTTCTCATGGCTTATGAGAGTCTCAGTGGCAAATAATACTTTGGCAAAAAAATCCTTTCTTTTCTAGATAACTTACTTTTGCGTGGAAGAATGTGATGGTTGAGTCCTTTTAAAGAAGCCTATGAGGCTTTTTTCCTTAACAAGATAATTGGTTCGTCATTCATTATATGCCTGATTCTCCCCCAGAGACTCTGCCCCATCTAAGCAATAAACGGTTCCTTAGCACATGTCAAAGAACTTGTTACTGTCCTGTTGTTAAAATTACATGGCCAGACATTAAAACAAGCATAATTTTCCTATAGAGATAATAATTATTTGTCTAATTACATATTTTTGCTACATAGTCACCATGATACCGTATTCTTAAATGCAGTGTCTTTAAAAGGAAGGTGTAAGAAATGTGGTAATTGTGGAGAAGACAAAGGAGATTAAACACAAAATGTTTCAGAGACTGAAGTTAAACTCTTCAACAGTTACTGCCCAGGATTTGCTATATAGCATATATTGGCTGACCACAGCTAGCATTTAAAGAAAAAACCACTAATATAATCACAAATATCTGTCTCAAAATACAGGAACAGGACCAGTAACAGGTCATTGCGACAGGTAGTAGCCAATCCTCCTGCATGCCCATTCCCTAAAGAGCAGCCCAGGCAATGTCTTGGTCTATCACAGCTCGGTCCATCGCACATACCTCCCTTGTCAAACCTTTGCTGCCCCTGTGCAAGTGTTTTGTCTTGCAGTGCCAGCCAGGGTTAAAACAGCATTTTCTGGGGTAGGAATGTTCAGTCTTTTCAATGTATTTTGCACTTGCTATCAGCGTAATGAGCTGACATTGCAAGACTTTAAGCCTGTTTATAAAAAACAGTGGTCAGTTTATCAAAACCTCTTTTAGTCGTATAGTAAAGCTTAAAAAACCCAAACACCACAGTATTTTACTATCACTCTTGGCAGACAGACTTACTGATTTCTGTAACACCTGAGCACTTCCAGATAAGAGCAAAGCCTCCTTTGCACTCCGGGTGCGTACCTCGGGGCTCTGCGTTGTTTACGCTCGCCACCAATTGCCAGAAGTTACCCAGATGCGTTTGCTGCCTTGGCAGAGCCTCCCTGCGCGCTGCAAAACGGGAGGTGCAAAGCTTAGAGGGAACACTTGAAAGTCACTCTTCAAAGACACCATTCCCTGTGCTTCAGCCTGGTTTAGGTTTTGGTTCTGATATGTGTTATCAGATTAAAAAAATTAAGAGCTTTGGTAGCCACTTTCAGAGAGTTGACTGCTGCTTGTGTGCACCCAGCTCGTACTTGGCTCGACCCGGAGGCTGGGTCGTTGGCACAGCAGTTGCTGGCTGCTTTGGTTGCTACCTCCGTTTGGTTTGTGGCGCAGGGACACAGTGCCTGGAGACGGTCCTCCCTGAGCCTTTTTGTCAGGGAGCGGTTTCCTCTCTCACAAGCTGGATGCAAGTTTTCAGGATACGACCGAGTAGAATGTCTCGTTTGTAATGTCAAATAGCAGCCACGCAAAGTCACAGCACCGTGTCAGCCGTGCCACGTAATCAAGGGAGCTCTTGTGAAGGTTTCCACGCCACGGGCCAGTTTCAGCCACGGGCCAGTGCTGTTATCCAGCCACCGCTTGCCAGCTACTGCTTTTAGACACGGGAGAACACCACAGCGGTGTAGTTCAATTCCCAGCCAGCTACTGGGGGTGGCAGGAGGAAAGCTGAGGCAGCCCCTTTCTTGGCAACTCCAGCAGAGCTGATGGGAACCGCAGCTGAGCTCCTCTCCCCCTGGGTGTCGTCTCTGGAGGCGTTACCGAGTTGAGGACAACAGTTTAACCGCTCACTCTGCATTGCTCCTCTTCTCTTCACAGAAGGGGCTCCCCAGCCTACCACCACCTCTGCCAGGTGGCGAACAGCACACTCCACGATGTAGCAACAATATATTATTAGTAAAGTAAATGCCAAATACAAGCCAGCTGCTGAAATAAGACTACCATTAGGAATCTCCAGTCGCTAGATTCCCAGACAGTGCTTTTTTTGCAGCCTGATTGCTGCTCGTGTAAAGCACTGAAAGGAAAAATGGTCTTTTTCTTTTTTCCATTCAGTCATGTTGCCTCTGTACAGGGCTGTTGCTGCCATTTCCAGCATATCCAAGTTTTGCCTTCAGACGTTTGGATACCAGTAAGTTCTCCCAGGATCATATAGTTATCAGTCTGTAATCTCCTGTTCCACTACGGAAATGAGCAACCCTTTTATGTTCATAGCAACAATTTAGAAGTGTTAAAAGTTTGAGCTCCGCGCCCCTGGTGCTTACACGTGTTTAAATTGGCCCTCCCTGAAAGCTGATATATTCCATCTGGTCTAGTGGATTTCTTGGCTTAAAGTTACTGGAAACACTGAATGTTTCTTCCCCAGTGATCCTGTAGCTGTCCAAGAGTAATATGCACACTTACAGCTAGCTCCCTGGCTGCTCAGTACTAAAATACTATGGGAGAAGTGCTTCTAGTGCACTTTTTTTCCTGTCTGCTTTTAGAGCTATTTTGAAATCCTGAGTTCTGCAGTTGACTTTTCTAATCAATCTTACAGCATGGAAGAGATACTTAAAGGATAAATAGAACACACAGGTTTGCAGCTCATTACCTCTAAACATTTTGCCTGAATGATGCAAATTAAGCAACTAGATTTTTTGTTGTTTGTTTTTCTACATTCTCCTTTCCAAATCTGTACTAACTTTTTCTCGTCCTTACAGCTTTACATAACAGCTTAATAAAACTCCCCGCTCTTGTTTTATTCAAAGGTTATTTATGCTTTCTTAACTATTTATGTCAAGAAAAAGAGACATTACAGGTAACTTCAGGTTATAATGAAACAAGCTGCCAGCCCAGTAAATTATCATACCAGCAGCAACACTGGATTAACCATTCAGATACCCACCGCCCATTTAACTCTCTTGCAAGAGCTTTATGATACAGCTGCCTCATTCCTTCTCATTGGCATTCCCATTCTCCAGGCTCAGGGGCAGGGACGTCACTAGGTTAAAATACACAGATGCATTCAAACTGGGTCACACAAAGCATTAAAACAGCACATTCCTACAACAATTTTCACAACCCAGCTATCTCATACCGTGACAGACTCTGAGAGTGTGCCTGGCCCTGGCTTAGTCCATCTCCCACAAGCCTGAGCAACTGCTAGCAGCTGGAGGGACGCCCACATTTCCAGCAGCATTGCTGACTCCTTAAAGCTTCTCCTTTGCTGCAGAGGTTTGTACTGCATTTGAAAATTGAAGATTCAGGAGTATTAAAAATATTTCAGCCTCTTCATCATCTTTACTTTCCTGTGTATTTCCCTCTTGTTCCGTTAAGAGTCAGCCCTTTGCTTACCTACAGTACAGCTGGAGCACAGATGCAGGGACCTTTTCTGATTCCCATCACCTCCCGTTCCTGCCCGGCCACAGGACTGCAGGGCTCCTGCAGCCTCTTCATGGTTGTACCTCAGTCCTTTAGCTTACAAGAGCTCAGCTCAGCTCAGCTCAGCTCTCCAGGATGCTCTCAAGCTAACTCGGTGCCCCCCCACCACACGCACTGCTTGGCAGTGGCTTGAAAACGCAGCCCACCACCAACTGCTGGGCGCTGGGGTTACAGCCACAGTGTAAGTGGGAGATGAGGCACACAGCTCCACCTGTGATTCACTTCAGCTCAGGTGAAGTCCATGGCTGAGGACCTTGACTCATCCCGTACAAGCTGCAGCAGGCACTACAGTGACAACTCCCAGTGTCAGCTGTAACACCACAGGTGCGATGAAACCAAAGAAATTGCTTTGTATCCCGTCTCTCTAAGCAAGCCTGCTAATACAATTAAAAATGCACTGGACAAACTCCACAGAAACACTGCAGATTAACTCCTACTCTGTCCGTTTTTACCTGGGAAGCAGCACTCCCTCCGGAGCTCACTTCAACAGGCCTTTCAGCCATTTGCCAGGGGAGAAAATACCCTGGCTGCAAAACTTTATTAAGGCTTTGACTAAGAAGTGGCCAACTGGGAGGGAAATGGACTCACGTGCTCGGGGGGGTTGTTTCCACATCCGTGTAATTGCTTTCGGAAAACGTCGACCGTGCTCTCTCCGGGGCATAGTGGGAGCATGTTCTGGTTCACTGGTTCTGCCGTGTGTTTTGTACAGAGTGGCTGAATGGATATTTACATGAAAATAGTATTGCTGAGCATTTAGTTCTAATCATTTTGTACTTGGTACAGCCATCTGGAATCAAAATATTTCGAGAAGATTACAGATGCTCTTGCATTTTAGTCTCAAAAACTCTCAAAATATAAAACTCTTACATCCACTCTCTAGAGTTGCCAAACTTTTTCCACACTTCTGTTATTAAGCAACTCTGTTATTAAGCAATCCTGTTATTAAGTTTCGTGGATGTGAGACATCTTTGTCATGTCCAGCACCGCGTGCCAGAAGCTGGGCCGTGGCTGGTGGGGAGCGGTGCAGCAGCCCGGCCGCGGGCC
>NW_009219302.1:0-541 GCF_000690835.1 Fulmarus glacialis
AGGGGAATGGAAGGGGGATACAATGGGATGTCATATTCCCCATGGAAAGTCCCCCCGCCAGCACCGGCCTCACTGGCACCGCGTGGCACAGCACTCGCTCCACGCTCACCAGCTACTGGAAAATAGAGCCCTTCTTTATTGAAAAATAAACCTTTCTCTGTACAAATAAATAACAGCCCGAGTGCCTCTAGGAAAAATGGAGTGGGGGTGGGCTTGCCAAGGTGGGGGTCCCAGGGAAGAGGAGGGCTGTGATCCCCGGCTGAGATGCTCCAGGTGCTGCCTGGCACCTCATTGCCCTGGGGAGGTCGGGCAGTGCTGGTGGGAAGAGGGAAACTGAGGCACGATGGGGGACAAAAATGTGGAAGAGCCTGAGCTGGGGAGGGAGCTGTGTTTGAAGGACATGAGAGACCCCTGCCCCAGCGCTCCGTCCCCATGCTGGCATGGTGCCCCGGGGCACTGCAGGCACTGTTAGGTTTTCAGTGCCTCAAGCGCCAGAGCGATGAGGCCGGGCATGCTGCGGGCCAGCGAGTCGGTCTCCAGC
>NW_009219302.1:617-916 GCF_000690835.1 Fulmarus glacialis
CCCACCGTGGCCCGCACCTGCGCCCGGTACAGCCCCTTGGCATTTTTGGAGCCCAAGTCCACCAGGATCTGTAGGGAGATGACAACACTGTGAGTCCCAGATGAGCCAGGGGTACAGCAGGACAGTGATGGTCTGGGGGTGGCACCGCCTAAAAGAAGGTCATGGCCAGGTCCGGCTCGGGCACCCGTAGTACCCAGGCGTACAGCTCCTGCACCGCACCCACCCGCACCACTGACTCGTTGAGGCCGGGGCAGGCTGCAATCCCAGGGATGGGCAGGAGAGAGATGGAGAGGGGACAT
>NW_009219303.1:0-11059 GCF_000690835.1 Fulmarus glacialis
AGCCTTTGGCCCAGGATGCGGGGGCATCACGTCCCCTGAGCTCAATCCCTTCAGGATCTCCCCTGAAGCATCCTCTGGCCCTGGCTGTGGGCATCCCCTGGGCTCAGCCCATCCTTTGGCCCTGGGTTTGGGGGCACTGTGTCCCCTGGGCTCAGCCTTTTGGGGTGTCTCCATGCTGGCAGCTTTCCAGAGCATGCTTTGGCCCTGGGTGTGGGGTGCCTCATCCCCCGGGATCACCCCATCAGGGTCTCCCCACACAAGCAGTTTTCCTGTGAGTGTTCTGTGGGCTCGGCCCATCCTTTGGTTCTGGGTGTGGGGGCACTGCATCCCCTGGGATCACCCCATCAGGGTCTCCCATGCAGGCAGTTTTCCAGAGCATCCTTTGGCCCTGGCTGTGGGTGTCCCCTGGGCTCAGCCCAGCTTTTGCCCCTGGGTGTGAGGCACCCCGTCCCCTGGGCTCAGCTGCCTGGCTTCCCGCAGCACCCAGTTGGCATCTCCTGGCCCAGAGCAGGCTGGGTGCCATGTCCTGTGGGTTCAGCCCTCACACCTCGGCCTCCAGCAGCATCTTTCAGACCCGGGCGCTGCATCCTTTGGGTTCAGCCACTCAGTTCCCCCTGCATGGGTGGGCTGCGGCAGCATCCTTTGGTCCTGAGGAGGGGGGGACACAGTGTCCCAGCCGTTCGTGTCCCCTCCTGTGGACAGCGCCCAGCAGCATCCTTTCCCCTGGGTTTTTGGGGCTCCGCATCCCGTGGGTTGACTCAATACCCTTATCTGTGGACAGCCCCCAGCAGCATCCTTTCCCCTGGGTTTTTGGGGCTCCGCATCCCGTGGGTTGACTCAATACCCTTATGTGTCCTCCAGCATCTTCTGGCCGTGAGGGGGTGGCACAAGCTGCTTCCTCAAGCCCCATGGAAAAAGGGGGCTCCCAGTTATTCCAGTAATGAGGGGTGGCTCGGGCTGTGGTTGCCCTCTTGCACTGGCTCCCTCCTTTGCTTTGGAGTTGCTTTACGGGGTACAACATCTTCCCCTGGCTCACACCAGAGCGTGCTGCGTTCTCAGAAACCTCTTTAATAATTGAGCTGCATTAAATAGCCCGACGGGCTGCATTTCCTCTGGCGGCAGGTTTTAAAGAGGGATCTTTCCAGTTGCATCGTTCCCTGGGGAAAAGGGAAAGGCTGGGTTTGGTGTCCGGCTTGGGAGCAACTGCTCTGTGCATCCCACTTTTATGAAGAGGAGATATTTGGAGGGATCATGGATGGGGTGGGAATCGCTGCGGGGTTTCAGTTTATGAAATGAAGTGAACGAAGCTTGGAAGGGCAAATTAAACACTCCAAGCTCCCTCTGGCTTTTATTTTCCCCTTTCGTTACCCATTAGGCTGCCCATGCAGCTGCTTAAAATGCCAATCAATTAAAAAAAGTAACGTCTTGTTATTGCTAGGGATCAGCGAGGCTGTATGTTTCTCCGTTCCTCTTCTCATCCGTTAAATACAGCTGTGCCAGCCCAGCTAGGCTGGGATTCTACAGGTGTATACATCCAGGCTGCCTCTGAGTTGCGAAATATGTGAAATAAGGGATTCTGCAGTATCAAGGATGCTCAGGAATAAGTGGGAGACTCACCCTTCAATCCCTGTTAATTAGAACAGCCTTCATCCCTGAAAGTAGGTGGTCAAAACGAAACAACCCCTCTTCCTTTAGCTCTTTTAGTTTCTTAATGTATTTTCCTCGTGTCATCTCGTTGATTCTGTGTATTTGCTGCTCAGGGATTTATTTCCCTTGAATGCATCCAAATTTTTTTTGAGATGAACGTTGCTGCACCACAAAACCTCTTCGAGTCCCTTGTTTTCTCAGCGGCTTTCAAGGTGCTCGCTGCTTGAGTTGGTTCTTCCGCGAAACTTTGGGCTTTGCCAGAGGCTGATGCACGATGGAGAAATTACTTGAGGCCGTTTGGCTTTGTCCGCAAGACTCCGATGGTTTCGGGTTGTGGTGGGAGTTTATGCAGCGGCTGTAGAGGACTGCTACCCCAATTTTGGCCGCAGGCTCTGCAACCATTAATGCTGTGGGAGATGCTAAGCAGGTTGTGAGGAGAAGTCTTGCTATTAAGGCAGCCCAGAACTGGCTGTTCGTGTTCAGATGATGCTTTTGGATGGAGCTGGTGATGGGTTGTGGCTGCTTTGGGGCCAGAGCAAGCGTTTTGGTGACTGCTGGAAGATCCCATCCTCCCAGCAGTTTGTGAGCTTCTTGCAGAGAAGGACTTCTCCCCCTTTCCCTTAAGAAGCGGTGCTTGAACACATCTTTGCCCGTGAAATGTTCAAGCTTGAAAGAAACCACACATCACGTACATATCAAACAGTGTAGAGGGAATAAAAGAGCACAAGGCGTATATTTATCACCTTGCAATGGCTCCGAGAGCAGCTGTTGACAGCCCTGTTAGATGTTTCTGGATCAACACGCAATACGTCGGGGCAGACTCCTCTTCAATGTCCAGTTGAAAGGTCCGGCTGGAAGGGGGTTGTCCTCTTTCCGTCCTGTCCTGTGCCTGTAGTCATTCGCAGGTTGGCTTGTCCTCGGGCTGTCTGCCGGGTGAAGAATAGCCGTTCCACGTCAGTTGTGTCCGGTGCCTGACACCCGTCGTGGTGTTGCCTGAGCTTTTGCATATCCCCACCGCGAGGGTCATTATCGGTGCAGTTGTCTGGAGGCGCAAAAATGTGGCTTTTTCCAAAGCCTTCAGGCTCGCAGTAGGTTTTTCACTAGAACGGCTGTGAAACGAGGACTCATTGAAAGCTGGGGTTTCTCGTGAGAGCCAAGAGTTGACCTTATTATGGGGATTATTGAGATAGTTGCGGTAGCTGCTGCCAACCTTAAAATCCCAATTTTTGTAGAATTCCAGGTGGAATCGGCTGCTCAACTCTTTCATACTCAACTGAGAGTGAAAATTGCTCCTGGGTGTGGAGGGGTCAATGCCTGAAGTCACCTTTAAGACAGAGTAGGACGACTTGAACACGCTGTTGAATAAGGAGAGGTCACAGGCACTTCGTAGTCCTCTGCTATCGGCTGTCTGAGCTGAAAGCAGAGCTGGGGAGATGGTGATGAAGCTCCATCTTCCATTTATTATCCGTAATGCTCCATATTTCCATGATTTTATATACTTTGACTTAATGCCCATCAAGGGAGAGTAGCGTGAGGATTTGCTCATGTATTGTAAATGTAAATCATGCTCAAAACGTATCAGATTCAACTTATTTTATAAATGCGTTTTAGATAAGAACTTGATATTGGCTTTCCTCAGGACACCTGCCTTCCCTGGACTCTGCCAAATCTTGAAGAGCGAGTTAGAAATGAGCTGGAAAGGAAAAAGTCAACTCCGAAGAAGAAAGTTTTCCAGTTGTGTCGCATAGATGCATTCTCTCCTAATTCAAACAGGATGCAAAGTAAGGTCCCGGTTCAGATTTTCGTCTGTCTCTAACATCTGCATGTGCTTTTCTGCACATAGGCAGTGCTGTCCTGCAAGCTGGGAGCGAGACCGCTGTTGGGTTTGAGCCACTCTGGAAGTGTCTGTTTCAAATTTAGGGATTCACACGTAACCGTTCCAGCAGCTTTTCCTGGTTTCTTCCTTCGGAAAGAGACCTTGAATCTGACTTCGTGGCTCTGAGGTCGATGGATTGGTGAGTTCAGCATCGGGAGCGGCAGGAGGACTCAAACGTCTCGATTTCTGCCTCTTGGGTTCCCAGAAAAGCTTTCTTGTGCTCTATGGTTTCCTCATCCTGTTGTGTCCTTAATCCTTGCTTGTTTAGCAATATATTCTGACTGTCCCTACGATGTGTAGCTCTTTTACTAGACTCGTTTACTAAAGCGCACGTGCTTTTCGTCCAGCCCTCCTCCTATTTCCTAAGTATGTTCATGGTCAAGGATTTAGCCTGGTTTGTGTACCCTGAAACTCATCGCCTCTCTGCAGGAGTGCATGGAGAGCCTTTAAGTTTTAAGGTTTGACCTTAGCGCTGGGTTTTAAGGCAGGCGATGGAATATTTGGCAAAACCCTTTCCAGGCTTGGGTGCTGATTCTGTGCCCTTCGCCTGGCGGTGTTGTTTCAGCCAGAGAGCAGGAGGTTAGCTGTTAACTCGAGCCACTTTTAACCACAGAAAAATGAGCTGTTGCCTCATGCTGTGAAGTTGCCGTATGAAGGCCAAAAGCCGACCTACCAGTTTTTATTCTTTGAGATCACTTTCCATCAGGTAGTACGCTGGGACATCATCGTTTCATCCTCTTCCAGCCTTTGCGCGTGGCTGCAATGGCAGGAGGATGCTCTGGGAAAGTGCGGGTGAGCTTGGTTTTTACAGTTGCCGCTGACCAGTGCAGAGCTATGCGAGTCAAGGGTAATTTTCAGGCAATAAAAGTTTGTTTTATTTTAAAGGAGTGTTCTTGAAATAATGTGTTCCAGTTGTCTTTTCAATACTGGATCTTATGCGGAGGAATTTCTGCTTCTGTTGCATGCATCTATCTTCATCGAAGGTGGAATCAAAGACTCGCTCTCCTGACAGCGCTCTGCTTAGCTGAGCTGTGAGAGCCTTTTGGTGCTAGAAGTTCACTGGCTGCGGACGCAGCTGACGAGCCTTTCTCGAGCAGAAAGAAATCCCTCCTTAGAAGTTGCCGTTCAGCAGCAGGAGACCGTTAAAATGAATTCGGGGGCATTTTTAACATGTCATTTCTTCAGCTACCGCGGAAATGCGGGTTCTGCTTTTATTTTGTGAGCGAGCTGCTGAAATTTGTTCGCCTCTCCCCGGAGTCAGTGCCAAGCCATTTATTCAAAGAGGAGCGGCTCCCGCATCTGAATCCCGGCTGCAGGAATTCACAAGTCCCACTGCTGATCGCAAGCCCGCTCCCTGGTGTGGATTTTTTTCTAGGTAGTGACCTCCCTTTCACCCTAGATGGGTGACTGGGGGTTTCTGCTGGGTTATGGTTGTCTGCTAAGCATGTAATTTATTTTTCAAAGGAAAAATAAATACCTTGAAGACTCTGGTTAAACACTCATAGAGAACATAGGCACAAAGGGGAGAAGTGAATGCCGCGAACCCACATGAAACGCGAGGGAATGAAAAATTACGCCTGAATATCAGCCGATGGTGTTTTCTTGCTTTAAGCTATATGTAAAGCGATGACGACAGGGGCTTATTTGTAATGGGGCTGTGGTTTTAGCTGCTTTACGATGTAAACAATCTATTTTTAAGTCTTACATGAAGTTGTTCTTAAGGAAGGAAAAGCTGCGCTAACTAGACTGTCTCAGAAGCCACGCTTGCCGTAATCTAGTTTGACCTCCTGCATGATACGGGAGATTGGATTTCACCCAGAATTTCATCATTGGGTCCAATAACATTGAGCAGAGTGGCTGTCTTTTAATTTGAAGATCTCAAATGATGAGCATCGGCACATTCGTAGCAACCAGCCAACTGTCCACCTTCAAAACAGCTTTGCATTCTATTTCTTTTGAATGTGTTTTATCTTTGTCTTGCATTTGTTAACTCAGGACGAGATCCTCGTCCAGGTAGCTCCACCGGCTGCAATGTGTGCAGGCGGTGTTCACGTTACCTCCAAATATTCCTTTGCCTTAAATAGATTCAGATGCGCTGGGTTTTCCAGGCTGGGTCGTTTCTTGTCGTTCCTTGAATCCTCTCCAGCAGCCCAGCTTTTCGCTAGAGGATCTCATGGGCCCCGGTAGGTGGGAGCAACTTTCTGTTGACATTTATAAGCCATAAAAAATAAATTCTTCAATGACAAAGTACAGACTTATTTGTTTTACTCCTTCTTGATGTATTGTGGGGCTGCAGTTGAGGAGCACCTCTGGAAGGAGCATCACATGGAGTGAACCCACTTGTAGAACAGCTGCATCCACTCTCTTTGGCCGGGGTATTTGCAGAGTGGTGTCGTGTCAGTGGGCATCTGTCTCGCTTTGCACGTGCAGGATGAGTGTCTTTACTGTCCAGTGGCTTCTGAAGCCATGTTGCGCGTCTATAATACTCTGGTCTGGTTGTTCTGGCGTATCTGGGTTATTCACCACTCATTGCACGCTCAAAATGATTCCCAGAGGGAGCTGGGAGCGAGCTGGCAGGTTGTCTTGTTGAGACAGAAGCAGCTGATGGCCAGGAACTCGTTGCAGGAGGACAAACTTGCTAAACTTGAACATTGAATCTCGGTTTGGGAGATTTGTGAACATTAAATCTTAGTTGGGGAGCATACAGTTTTTCCCTGTCGTGCTCCTGGACTGTGAAGGACTTGGAAAGGTGTTAAAAATCCTCCTCCTGATTTTTATCACTTGCCTTTAGCCAGCACACGCAGGCAGGCGGAAATTTTGGGCATCCTGTTGGCATCGGTTATTGCAGAGGCTGCTTTGACGTCAGGAAAGATTGGTAAGGGCAGTGATGCAGGAGGTGTTGGATGGTTGATCATGGATTTTGTTTATTTTAGAAGTGACTGGATGCACCTGAAATGCTTAGCAGAATGAAGCTGGTCTGAAAGCATACAGCTTTGAGCGCCGGCGTGGGGGCGGATTGGCTTTCATTACTCTTCTGGTTACGCTCCACCCTGCTAAGTGTATAAATTTGGGGGCCAAGTAGGTGACGCTCTCCGGACTGCTGTGGTCTCACCAGTCACCAACCCTTGACCACTGGTTCTGGTAAAAATTGGAGTTAAAGCCACCTTTGATATTTCACTTCCAGCTTTTCCCATGGATTTAGATATTATCTCCACTGATAAAGTTTTCTCAGCGCAGCTGAAGGCCAGTGGCATGGACCTTCCTCTAGAGACAGCCGGCCCCAGGATGGGCAACGACACACTGCTAGCATGGTGTTGTGCATAAAGTTTTTTAGCTTTCCGAACTATGCGAGAACAGTTCCACCCACGTTGATGCTTTCTGCCGCTCGGCTGAAGCTTGTTTTGGAGAGGAGCATTTTCCCTCCCGCCTGCGGGAGGGTTTGTGCTGCTCTTAATCTTCTGGAGGGGCTTGTGGCCTCGCTCCGCTTGTTCATTGGAGAGCGAGAACCAGCAGCCATTTGAGTCTGTGTGGTCTCTCATGGTTTGTTGATAGCAGAGATACGATCTCTTGAGTACATCTTGGACCTCTTTGGTCCAGACTGCTGCACTTCGGGCTTTCCTTGAAAGGCAGGTGTTGTGGGTGGCGTAAAGATGTTGGTCCCAATCACAGTGGATGTGTGAAACTTCAAGTTTGATTTTAGGAATGAGTGCGTTTCTGAAGGCAAGACAGTCTACTCAAGCGCAGCCTTCATTGCTCTAAAGTAGGTAGTGATGGGTTTTAAATGCTGTTTTTGAGCAGGTCATGCCAGGACTCGGTTGAACCTTACTCATGTGTCTCTGCAAGCCGGGCTCTGTCTGTAGGACACATCCATCCCATCTAAACTCTTCACAGAGCCGAAAATCATTGGCTGTGGTGGCTATAGGCACGGCATAGGGTTTTGCTGGTCTGCCTTCTCAAACTCTAACTAAAAGAAGTTACTTTTCTTTTCCTCCAGTGCTGTTTTAAACCAGGAGCTCAGCACATCGGGAGATGGAGGTGCCCAGCTATCTGCCTTTTCACAGGCAATACTGGAGAGTTTCTTCTCTCTAGGTGTCTAGCCTGATTAGCATCAAAACCCTGAGGATAAAATAATTTTATTCTCGGCTCTCCAAGAGCAGCAACTGATGGAGCATCTTTGCAGGTGGCTATTGTGAGATGCAAGGTGTAGCCCGCTGCTGCTGCAGGGAATTTCATCGACTCTTGGCACCATGTATCACTGCATGACTTCCTCACCTAGCTAATAGCTAACTAACCCAACGTAAAAACATGTGCCTTACCTGCCTTGACTGACATCCCTTATCTGTGTCTTCTAGAGTGACTTTGCTTCTTCAAGTCATTGTCCAAAGCGATCTCTGGCTCCTGTCTTGATCAGACGATCAACTTATCTGCGTTCCCCCTCACCACCCTTCTTCCCTCGGGACATTCCCATCGCTTTCCGTGTTCTGTATCGGAGACCTTTAGGCCAGAGCCAAATCCTTTGGGAAGTCCCTGTGCGTTTGGGCACATCAGGATACGATTGAGGCTTCGCTCTTCGGTGCAAAGCGTGATTTATTTTAACTGCCGGCGTGTCCCCAAGTGCTGTGATCTGGCAGATGTGCAGCTACCTGTGGGGCTGGAGCCTTTTCAGGCAGGTCTGCGGCAGCTCCTGCAGTGCACGCCTGCAAAGTTTTAAGGGCGGGTTTGCACGAGGCTGCTCGTGTTTTGCGGAGGAATGTTACCATTTGGTGTCTCATGTTGGAGACACGTTGAAGTTGTCAGCTACCTTTCTGCAGTGGTGTATGGCGCTCTCGAGAGTTTAAGGTGCTCTTTCTTCTCCTTTTATTCTGGATAGACCACAGAAATGGGGCTTCTTGTGGCGACATCCCATGTAAATCTTGTGTTCTCCTGCCTTGCACACATCTTAACTTAAAAGTTCATGAGCTAGCAAGTTGAGCAGAGTATCGGACCACTGTAGTCAGTTCTGTTTCCTTGTGCTCCCACCAACCAACTCAGGAATGAAGATTTCAAGAGCTTTCACTGTGCCGGTCATCCCTACATGCCCTACAACCACTCCAGCCTTCAAAAGCCATTTTTTAGCCAGTTTAGTTTCATTTCATGTTGCTTGTGAGTATCCTGGCACGATGAGGAAGGAAGCTATTTGATATTGCCGTTCTTAATTCGGGATGTAAAGCCAAGAGCTCCTCTCTCCCATCAAGTAAAAGAGCATCTTTGGAGCTGAACGTTGTGCTAAGTGGTGCTTTGTGCCATCGGGACCCCGTCTAGGCCAGCTGCTATCATTTAATAGACTTAAATAGATTAATGTCGACATGCCTGTAGGCCACCTAACGGCTCTGCTGAGCCCGTAGCGTCTTGCTGAGTAAGAGTGCGTCTCAGATCAGGGATCTGGAGTTTCTTGTGTTGGACCATCTCTGGGGTTATATATCAAAAGCTCACTCTGGTGTGGTTCTCCCTCATCTTATTTTTTGCTGGGAGGAGGACTGTGTCTACAGCTTTCCTCAAAGTTGCTTCCTAAGGCTTTTCTGACCAGTGTTTCTGATTGTCATGCTGCAGTTCCTGCAGAGTGATCCGTTCTCCTGTGGCTTCACTTGTAGAGAAGATGAGGGCTCGTAAGTTAGAAATGGTGAGAAAATCCACGTTGAGCTTTTTGACTGTCTCCTCCTTTGGATTTCATAATTATAAATTAAGCGGGGATAATCTGTCTTCATATTGCAGGCAGTGTTGCAGAACAATAAGCAAAAGCCTCGGTCTCTTCCAGTCTGTGCAGTCACTGGGCAGTTATCAGGTCTGTTTTCAGTTACTTGTCCTAAATTTACTGGTTTCTTGTCTATCTGTATCAATATATGTATGTGCACTTTAGGAACCACGGAGCAGGAGTTGAGCTGGACACCGGCAGGAGTAGAGGAGGTGCGTAAGAAAAACCTCAATCTTAAATCTTGGCGATCAGAATAACCTGCTGGGAGGAAGGTGTCTGAACCTTTGAGTGCTATAAAATGTCCAGGGGAGGTTTCCTGAAGTCTGAGCAATTATTTAGGTGTTACCAGGGTCTCTGAAGAAAATCATTGTGGGAGGCGCGGGCAGCTGCAGAGGGAGAGCCATTGGTCTGGTCCAACCTCACCCCTGCCACACAGAAGCCTGTGGGCATCCATGAAACGGCGCTGACCATGTTATTCGGAGGTGAACATCGCTTAGGAAAGTGGTAGGGACTGCCTGTTGGAGAAACTGGGGACCAAGAAGAAGGAGCTAGCGGGAATCTCAATTCTCCAGGAAACAAGACCAAGGAGCCACCAGCTGCTTGGCTGCGGGCCTTCTGGTGATTTTGAAAGAGCCTAAAATTTGAGAGAGATAATCTCAAATTTGGTGATCTGCCACCAGAAGTGGAGGTAAAAGATGGCTTACACAGCCAGGTCAAGAGGCATCTAGGCAGTAACCTCAAAAGTGCTCTTGACTTGCAAGAGTAATGAGCGATGAGAGTTGCTCATTTATTTTTGCCTCATTTCTGCGTTTAATTCTTGTACTAGTTTCCATTGACTCGATGCTAAATTATTGTCATGGTAAAATAAGCCAGTTTGCAGCCTGAATGAAATAAATAATTACTACTAGGCTACAACCCAGTGTGAGATACTCCATAACTCCATCGGTAGGGAGAGGTGTTTGAAGCACACGCTTAAAATAGAGCAAGCGGCTGTGGATGTCAAGTGTTCCCAAGAGGGCTTCTTCGCCAAGACTAGTAACATTTTTTGGTTAACTGCGCTGGAGACGGTTTGTTTAGCCTAAAGGCTGCTAATAAATTCAGCTAGAGGCTCTAAGTCTGTGGTTAACTCCGATGGATAAGCCAGGGCAGATGTAAGAACTGGGATTTGGGAAATATATTTCAAAAAATCTGACTTGGCTGGATTTTAGAAAGAGTCTGGGAGTGAAACAAGAGTTTGCCTGTACCGCTCGGTGGGACTTGAGCTGAAAGGAGAGAAATTGGAGTAAAGAAGGTAGGCGATGCATCCTCCAATGCGCTTTTCAGGGCAAACCAGACCATTTAAAACTGCCTTGATGTTCCCAGGGGGTTCTTGTTGCTGAATTTTAACAACTAAATTTATCTGTATCCCCAGCCCTAGTGAACCCAATTTTCCTTCAGTGAATATTGACAGGTTTCTTGGCCAGGTCTTTGGCTCCAGGTGGACATAGCCAGTTGTTTTCTACCCTGCTTGCAGACTGAAACTTAAAATTTGCTGGTGTCCACCCAAAGAGGATCTGCCTATTTATCCCGAGAGGTAGCGAAGGCAAAATCGGGAAGGGTTCCACCTTAAGCCACTGAATAACTCTGGTGCTTATTGCTGCCTGTGTGTTTATGTTTGGTTTTTTTATTTCATTTTGTGTTCTTTTCGTGTGTTGTTGTTTTGGCTTTTTTTTTTTTTTGAAACAGCAGGGTAAAACTGACTTGCTGCTTGGCAGTTTTGCTTCTGCCCCCAGGGCTCTGAATGTTATGAGGAAACTAGTTAGAAA
>NW_009219303.1:11074-24127 GCF_000690835.1 Fulmarus glacialis
TGTATTTCTGTCCTGCTGATGCTGTTAAACCAGTATATGAAGAGCATTAGGTTCAGGCTTTCTGAAGATGTAAAGGTTCCTTTTGGGGGAAAAAACAAGCGGTTTTTGCGATGATGTGTGCTTGAAAGTCCGTTACAGTCCTCCTCCAGAAAGAAAGGTGACAGGACTAGCTCTTCCCAAATTAATGCCTCTTCTGAATTCCAGAGGTGGCTTTGCCATTCAAGCTAGAACCTGAGCTATCTAATAAATTTAATACGAAAAACATGTTTTCTAGCACTCTGCCAATCCAAAAACCAAAAAGATCCAGCAAACCTGGGGCACATCATTATCTTTCAAACATAGAGTGGTGGTAGAATTAAAACCAGATTGAGGGATGCGCATAAAGATTTGATTTTTTTTTTTCTTTTACCCCTAAATAGTTGTGTATTGCTCTGGATTAGGGGTGAAATGTGGACAGAAATCATAGGCTTATACAGCTTTGCCTCGCTGTCGCGCAGCGACCGTGATGCACTGGCTCGGCTATCAGTGCGGGATGCTAAAGGGATCACCAAAAGTAGACCAGGTTTTTACATCTGTCTTTATGGGAGGTTTAGCCTCAGCAGTGTTTTAAAGACTTATTAGACAGAGCCATCTTAGTATTGTTTCTTACTTAATGCTTGATATCGAAGTCTGGGAATTTGGAGCATTATTGATTTGACCTCTTTTAAATTTCAGCAGCTTCACAAGAGACAGAGTGAGTTAGTAAGGAATGCAAAATATGTAAGTAATATATATTTTCCTAGCTGAATAGCTTAGGCATATACATTTTGTACCTTGTGTCTTCTTACCAGAGTAAGGAAGGTTGGACCGTCTTTGCTTTGGGGGACTCTTCTTTTTCTTTTCCTTTCTCTCTCCTCCCCGCTTCACCTTCTCCAAGCTGTGGGCACAACACCAGCTCTGCTTTCTCCTCCTTGTAGTAGGTGTGCATTTTCTTGGCTCATTGGTATCTCTGACTGGGGGTCTCTTGGTATTTTTTTTTTTTTCCCCCCCTATGTTACATAGAGCAGATCTGGGGATTTTTTTTGAAGTGGGGAAGAGAATAAATCGCCCGAGTTAAATCTGACGAACCTGTCACTGCTACGCAACTTTGTCCTGTATCGTAGATGTTAACGCTAAATCGCTGCAGCGGGAACGTCAGATATGTACGATGCTTCCTGGCGGGCGTAGATTAATTTGGAAGCATTGCATTTAGCTTGTGAGCGTGGGTCAAATACTGATCAGCAGAAGTTTAAAAAAAAAAAAACCCACCCTAAACTGCCTGTAACTGTCTGCAAGTGAATGTGTGCTCTTCCAACCCGTCGCTGCCGATTAACATGTGTTTTTCTGTCTTAGACCCTTCGCAGGTGCTACAGCCGCGTGAAGGAGCATGGCGTTGGGAAGAGGAAAAGCAGCTACACGTTTGAACAGCTGGAGCAGGTGTTTGGGCAGGGAGGATGGGACTCCCAGCCCTGCCAGCCCGTCCTCATCAACAGCAGCGGCTTGTACCAGGAGCTGGAGTCGGACGGCAGCACGATGGAGGAGTATTCGCAGGAGGACTGGGGAAACCACAGTCAGGATCTTCATTGCTACCAGACGGGCGAACAGGAATTGGGTAAGAAATCCCATCTTGGCACATCTCCATCCTCTGATTTTGTCTGTGCTCTGTGCTTATACCTATCTCACACATACATATCTCAGTACCAACTTTCATGTTTCGGACATAATGTGCTCTAGATGCTAAACGCCTGATGTCTTTGGGGAGAAAAGGGGAAGAAATTCCCCAGTTCATCATCAAAAGCAAACCGCGGTTCCCAAAGTATTTTAGGATCAGGACTTGAGTTTAAAGAGCCTAGCAAGAGGAAAGAAGCGCTGCGTGGCCAGAAAGAGTGGAGGACGAGGTGGCAACATGTTCCTGGTCTCTCCTTCCCTGCTCTGTTCTACTTCCCCTCGTGGGGTCAGGGGAGGGATTTTCCCTTTTAGTGGTAGCCTGCTTTGGATATCCTTGGGCACCAGCTGAGCCCGTGGGTTACCGTTCAAACACCGTTCACTTAAATTACGAACAGGACTTCAGACCGCTGCTATTAATACTGATGACTATAAATGTTGCTCCTTCTTCCTATATACCCTAACCTAGTATGTTAGTTTTAAATATGTCAGTATGCTTATATCCAGATGTGTGGCCTTTTTTAAATTAAAAAAAAAAGCAAGCAAGCTCACAGTCCAGGGTTGAGACCTAAACTGAACTCCTCCACAGGCTTTTCTTGCCCGAGTTATTGGTGTCTCTGCATAAGAATCAACATATTAATTAATTTGGAGATTTGGTTGTGTCGTGGTTTAACCTGACAGGCAGCCAAATATCACGCAGCCGCTCGCTCACTCCCCCCGCTGGTGGGGCGGGGAGAGAATCGGAAGGGTGGGAGTGAGAAAAACTCGTGGGTTGAGATAAAGACAGTTTAATAGAACAGAAAAGGGAGACTAATAATAATAATGATAGAATATACAAAATGAGTGATGCACAATGCAATTGCTCACCACCCGCGCTGACCGATAACGAAGTAGCGATCGGTACTTCCTGGATCACGCCTACCATTCGTATACTGAGCGTGATGTCACATGGTATGGAATACCCCATTGGCCAGCTGGGCTGGCTGTCCTGATGATGTTCCCTCCCATCTTGTGTACCCAGCTCAGTCGGTAGGCATGGGAGCTGTCCTTGGACTAGCAGGGCACTTAGCAACAACTGAAAACATCAGTGTGTTATCAACATTCTCCTCATACTAAATCCAAAACACAGCACTAGGAAGAAATTTAACCCTATCCCAGCCGAAACCAGGACAGGTTGTTGCCTGTGGCTTATTGAACTTTGTCAAACAGAGCAAGGTACCACATTCTTGATTGAAAATGCAGACTGATCTGAGCAGTTTTGTGAAGAAGTGGGTTTCTGTAAGTACATTTATATCTCTTGAGCCACTGATCTTACGGGCACGTGTTCCTACCTTGCCTGAGCGAGGGGGTTATTTTCACAGCGGAAGCTTTAAGTCGATCAAATTCAATGGAGACCCAAGTGAAGCAGTAGTTAGAAAGTGAATTGGATAAAGGCTCTTGGTGGGATGTTTTTTTCCCCCTCGTGATTTGTAGGCCGAAACAGGGATAGGAAAGGCAGTCACGTATCTGTACACATCTGTGTTCAGGGGACTGGTGAGTTGGGATGCTTTTAAAGAGGCTTAAATCACAGTTTAATGTTAAAATTTGCAAATTGGCTGTTAACCGCGTTCCGGTTCTCTCAGACTTCTTCCCCAGGGGATTTAAAAGTCAGAAATATGTGGGAGAGAAATGGTGGGGAGAAGACGACATTACAAAACGTATGTAAATGATGGCTAATTCTATCTAGTTTGATTCGTTCTGGTGAGTCAAACCGTGGTCTCCTGGTTTGTCACCGTTTTCCTTCTGTTGAATCGGAGGCATTTGTGTGCACTTGGGCTGACGATATTCTTAATGTTCAGTGAAGTTATGAGAAAAGCACTTAGCAGACAACATCTAAATGGAATACAGATGCATTTGTTCTGGTGCTTGCTCTTCAAATGTGCCATTGAAAGCAGAATAGCCTTTTTTCTTTCTTTTTTCCTTTTTTTTTTAACAATGTAGCTTGCAATTAAATTGATTTGTGATTTAATAGTGGGAATTGTAGTCTTGTCCTTCAAAGGTTTTGCACTTGCAAAGACAGATTCAGATCTTAACTGATCACATCTCTTCCAAGCAAAAAAATAATATTCAGTTACGGAGGATTTAGGAACTGGAACCATCTCGTGCAGAACTTGGTGGACTGCCTAGCTTAGGAAGCAATTTTGATTTTTTATTTATTTATTAATTTCAGCCTTATAAGAAAGCCCCAGGAACATTATTTAAAATATAATTATGTGTTGGAATTTTACCTTTCAGATGAAATGCCTACCACAAAAAGAACATTAAAGATAAAACAGGAATCTTCAGAAGACACGCAGTAAGTAATTTATGAATGTTTTACCCTGGAATGTGTTTCCCTGGGGATGTTGTGCAGGAGGGGAGGATATTTGAAACTTCTGATTATAATTATAAATACATTGTGCAAGACTATTCATACAGTTGAATCTGCTTTATGCATTATTCCAGTTACCTCAGAACATCTGAAAAGCTTCACAACTCTGTGTCTTCTTGGCTTCGTCATTCAGCAAATGAAACAAGACTTACTACACGAATGCAAGGACTTAAAATGCGGATAAAATATACATCAGATTCATTAGGGATGCGTGTGGGCAGGCTGCGGGTATCATGACACGAGGCCAAACTCTTGGATCTATTTGTAATCTGGGTTTTTTTTTTCCATCTGCCTGAAGTTTGCCTTTGGACCTAAGGAAAAAAGAGAATGTAGGAGGAGTGGAGGAAAGAAAGAGTGAGAAGAGGGACGCAGCACCCCGGTAGTAGTGTGTACTGTTGGCTTGGTGTGAGTAATGCTTGCAAGAAAAGTTCATGCATTTCCTCTCCTTGGTGGGAAGGCATGCCAAAGCTTGTGATTTTTTTTTTTTTTTATTTTTATAACTTTCCAGAGCTGACTTGTAACCTTTTGGATCGGGTTAATCTGACAAATACCGGAGCATTTCGAATGCTTTGAGCATGCGAATCTCCCTTGCCTCGCCAACAATAACACAGAGCATTTCAAAAAATGAAAGGAATTGTGCTGTATTTACTCGGACCAGGGCTACTTTCTTCCGACCTTCAGGGTTTTAAAACCCACGGGATGGTTGTAGATTTGTCTGTGATGGGGGGTGAGCTATCACAAATTGGCTCGCAGATCCTTCGGGATGGGAATGCATATGGGGCATCGTGTCTTCCACTCACACACCCCCCCGCCAGTAATTTGTGGTGTCATCTGAAGTCAATCTGGTATTTCCTATGCTCGAAAACGAGCTTCTGTAGGGTAGGAAGTCGTCGGCACTGTATACATTAACATAGTGTCCCTGGTTAGTAGTACAACAGAGGCTTTTTACTGTAACTAAATGAAAAAAATCCTCCAAAACCTAAAAAAAAATAAAAAAAGAAGGTTCCATTGTAAAGGCGTAGCTTTGTCAAACTCCTCACTTCAGATGGATTTTCACGGTACCCAAAGGTGACTTTTTTCTTAACGTGGAGCAAATTCAGTTTAGCAACCCAGGCATGACCTGGACAAAAATAACTTTTTTCAGTGTAAACATTATTACTGCCTCTTTGAACAGTTTCTTAGGACCGTTCTGGGACAATTTTACCTTTCAAGGCGTGCGTTAGAGAACTGCATAGAAAATAATCCTGAATTTTCCGAGGTGGAGGCTCGGAGAGGCTGAATCTTCTCTTCCAGGTTTTGTTGTGTATATGGATGGCTGGATTAGATTTGATAGGTTAGACTTTCCAGAGTTTTATGGTTATTCCCTCCTCCCCCCCAGGTTCCCTCTAAAATGCACAGGAGTCCCTGGACTCTCGGGCATTTTGTGAAGCATGCAGGTGATAAACCCACCTTACATGCTCGATGGAAGCACAAAGCTTTGCTGAAGATTACTTTTTTCCCCCACTATGCGAGCAAGGACCTTTTAAACTCTGACTTAGTAGATTGAAAGCGGTCAGGAGAAGTGTGGCTGATATGAAGATAAGCGGGGTATTTATTTATTATCTTCAAAAAACAGAATTGCGTCTATTCTTAAAAGCCACAGGCGATAAATAGATGCCAAACTTTTTCACCTCTTTGGCCGGTGTTTTAAAATACATAGAACTTACTTCAAAGAAGGTAGGGCTTCAGTTCATCTGCGTTCTTGGTCACGTACAGATTTTCAGCAGAAATAATCTCAATAAAATCGGAGGGAGTGGCAGTGTATTCAAGTTCTTTGCTGAACCCTGTGCTGCGATTTTTGACATGGAGAAATTATAGTGTGGTGATGCCGGACTATAAGCATGTGTATTGCTAAAAATCTTGACTTTGCTTATCCCTTTCCCTCCCCTGGGATTTTGGAAGGATTTTTGGAAGGATTTTTTGGAGCTAAGCAGCTTGCAGAAAACCACGGGAGCAGATGTGCACCATGACATTATTTTCCTAGCAGAGAGGGTGGGAGAGTGCCGCTAAGATGCTTCCTATAGGAAACGTATCACTGAGCTCTCTGAGCACTGGAATTTATTCTGGCTCTTCTTTTCCCGATAAAACACACACGTGTGAAGCTGCTGTCGCTATCAACTGACCACAAACCTGCAGAAAGAGAAGGAGCTCCTTTTGCTCCTGCTGCCTGCCAGGGGTTCAGCTGCTCCTGCCAGCTCGGCCAGCGCCGGGACCTGATCGTGCACCAATAAACCTAATGCGTTGTGTCTCTAAGCAAGCTGCACAGCACGTTAGCACGGACAGCGCTGCCTGTCTGAGCTTCAGGTAGTAAGTAACTGGCCTCCGAAGACATATAAGGACTTCCCGTATTTCCCGGGTTGTCTTATTTTCGGCGGTATAGGAAGCGAAGAGCAGAGGTAAGCTGTGTCCGGCTCCCGTGCTCTGTCAGCTGGACTCTCCTTCCCCGCTTCGGCTCTGCTGTTGCATCCCCTTGGCACGCTGCTGCCTCCAAATAAACTGTTTTGAAAAGTGAAATGCTACTTAAGACTCTGTTCTGCTATTTTAAATTTATTTGAGGAGCGGTTTTACTCACTGTGGGCTTTGTGAAGATGAACTAGAAGAAGCTTGGGGAGCTGGATCCTTCACTGAAACCAGCTGTTGCAACTGCTTTGAAGTCTGCTTTTGTTTGGAAACAGCGCCTTAGAACAAATTTGCACCACGTCTAGTGTCTTTCCTCATTTGAATTGCAAAAGCTTCCGAGGAGAAAGAAATGCAGATGGCCAGTCTCCAGCCCGGAGGTCGTGGTTTGACGATAGAGTAAAATCCAGCTCTAGGGCACCTTTTGCAGATGAAAAATGAGATGGCCCTGTGACACAGCGTGTCACACAGGGTAAACCCTCTGCTAGCTCAGATTTTTTTTCTATTAAAAAATAAATAATAGTAGCAATTTGACTCTTACTGCTTACACCTCTGCTTGGCTGAGTCACGGAGATGCTGGATAGAGCCTGGGAAAGCGAAGCCCAGTGGGGCGGCTGCAGAGCCATCGAGTCCTGGTGTAAGCGGGAAGAGGAGATGCTAAAACCGAAAAGCAGAGCTTTTTAAAATTTCTTTTTTCCCCTATTGGTTCCTCCGTGCTCGAAGTGATGGATTCCCTCTGTGGAAAGCCCTTCTCTACTGTACACGAGGTGCTGCTGGAGATCATCTCTAGTGAAATTATTCCTCTTCTCAGTAGGAGCAGTCTGATGAGTGACTAATTTTTTTTTTTCACCAGAGCTTCAGCTCTATTTTGTGCTGAACTAAACTTAGCGAGAGTATTTATAGTGTAATTAATAAAGGTGGGGGCTTTTTTTTTTTTTTTGGTTCTTAGCTCTGTTCCTCCACTGTTGAATGAAAATCTACCCACGCTGCTTTCTTCTGTCTCCGGGTTTGGATGGGACTGCTTTCTTTAAACTGAGTTCAGCTGTCTGTCTTGAGTCAAATGACTGTATAACAGTGGTGAAACACAGGCTCTGCGCTACCAAACAGCGCTGCGCCGAGCCAGCGCTTACCCTGTCCCCTCGTCTGTCTGGTCCCCTGAAGGTGAATTTCCACTTCCAAAAGTCTAAAAAAGATGTTTTCCAAGCATAGCAATGCTGCGCTGCTCAAGATCTGAAGAAGCGTCAGGGAAGCTGTAGAGAAGCTTTGGAACAGTCCGGGCTTGTATTGCCGCAGTGTTTGTATGTAAATAGAAACGGAATTGGAGTAAATACGCATTTTTCTTGTATGGCGTTTCCCTCCTTTGCTGCTAGATGGGGGGGAGGTGGAAATAACTCCTCAGAACTTAAAATAAGAAACAGGAGTTTGTTGACGACGCAACAGGCGTTTTTAAAAAAACCTTGGCTCAAACACAAGTCCGCTTGCCAAGCAGGTCCCCTCCTTGGTGCTCTAGAAACTCAGTTAAGCTCTGATGGTGGCAGAGATGTGCTTGCCAAAACGCCTTTTTCGGTCTATCCAGGAATCTTCTGGCATGGTTGCTGCTTGCTAGATAGTTAAGATAGGCGGTGTGCTGATGGATGGAGTCCCTCACGTCGCCGTGAGGAGTGAGCAATCTCAGCCTGGACTGCTCGGACTCGCTCTGGGCGGCTTGGACACCCCACCTGAGGTTTGCAGAGCTGGTGTGCACCAACCATCGTGCGTCAAACTGCTCGACACAGAGTTCTGCGGTCCCAAGCCCAGTGCTTTCAGATCGCCTAAAGGACAACCAGCGCTTGGAGAACCTTCCCAAAATCACGTGCATTATATTTAAGCAGGTTTTTTGAGATAAGAGGCTGTGAGGTTGGACCTCTCCAGCACCATGGGAAGGGTCTGCAGCTCCCAAACCTTTTTTCTTTGAATGCTTGTATCAATATGATGGAAAAAGAGACCTTCTGATCCGCGTAGGGATTTATTGGGCAGAAATGCAACTGTCAGAGTCTCAACCTCAGGCGTATCCTTGTGCGGTTTGTGGGGCGTCGTATCTGCTCTTGCTTAAAGACCTTTGTGTCCCTCACCAGTCTCATGCCCTAACTCCATGGGGGAGCTGTTGGGAAAAGCTGATTTTAGGGAATTTAAGTGAATCTTCATGAGAAGATCTCTTCCCGCAAGAGGAGGGAAGTTCGTGCGTGCCCCGCAGAAGAAAACCGGTGTCGCCTCGTGCAGGGACTAAAGATGCAATCTGTTCTCCTGGTGGGATGTGGGAGGAGGAAAGACCCTCTTGGGGATGTGGTGGCCCCCTTGCAATTGCAGTTCAGCTTTACAGATGCAGCGCAACAGATAAAAGAGAGGAGAGTTGCATGGAGCAAGCTTTTAAATCGCATTTGTTGGACCTAGAGAGATTTCTCGTTAGCAAACGAGTTGCATTATCTTCCTACTGCTTTGATTATAGGACAATAACTCCTAAAATGAGTAGTTCCTCCCTACTAGCTAATTACATCCTGAGTGTCTCATTCATGCTGGAGGAAGCTGTTCCAGCTTGCTTCAGGCGCACGCGATGCTCTCTCCTGATTGCTTAGCAAAGTGTAAATCCTTCTGTGGAAACTCACTTTCATACCGGTGTCGTTACCGGGATCGAAAAGAAATCTTTGGCAACACAGGGATTTCTTTATTGGATATCCAGAGGGATTTCTGCTGTCCATCGTGCAGCGGGTTATCGCATCAGTTGTGTCTGGGTGCAGGTCATCGTCACCGGCATCTTCTGCTCCACGGGGTCAGTCCCTTGAGCCGTGTTTCTGATCCAGCGCTGGGACCGAGCCTTTCGGAGCGGCTTGGCACTTGCTTTGTGGTTTTTACAATTACAGTCCCGTTCCCTCGCATTGATTTTGGAGTCATGACGAGGTGGAAGTGTTTTGAGTGGTGGCTGCAAAATAGGGATGCAGCTCAGGTCATCTGCAACGGACCGTGTGCCGATGGGAACACACGGCTTGTCGCAGATGAGTGATTTAGATCACTTAAAGAATCACCGTCAAAGGTATTAGCAAAAAGTGGGTTTAATAGGAATTTACAAAAGTGCGACTGAACAGTGTTTGATGGCAAGGTTCACTCTGTCACTTACTACGTGGATGAAACATATAAAGGAAAATCGTATTAGAATCGAGTTGGAATGATTTATACAGAGACCAAAGACGCAAAAGGGTAAGGAAGACCCTCCCGTTGAGTCATGAGGTTCAGAGAAGACCCGGCTGGATCCACTCCTAGTGCCAGACTTGATCAACGGTTTATATCTAATGGGAGAGATAAAAGGAATAGGGAGACCCTCCCGTTGAGTCACGAGGTTCAGAGAAGACCCCTTTGTTTTCTAAACTCTTGATGGAGCTTAGGTGCGGCTAGGTCCAATCTTAGTCTCAGACTTTGTCGACAGTTTATGTCTCATGGAAGAAATACAAAGAGTAAGGAGACCCTCCCATTGAGTCATGAGGTTCAGAGTGAACCCCCTTGCTTTCTAAACTCCTAATGGAGCTTAGGTGTGGCTGGATCCGCTCCTAGTCCCAGAGTTGGTCATCTGTTTATGTCTAAGGGATTATAGGTGTCTAGTGGTAGTCTAAGGTTCATTCACAGTTTTAAGGTGGATCACAAGATTTTAGCAGCACTTAATCATTGACTAATTTAACATTTACAAAGTGAGTCAATAGAATTTACTACAATCACAATAGTGACTTAATTACAGATTCGAGATGACAGTATTTATACTATACTTGCTATCGGGTACCTAAATCAATTAACACACACACAGACACAAAGATATATAAATGTACAAAGTTAAAAATTCCCTCGAGTTCAGTGAAATATTCACGTAAAATGTCTCGGCGTTTCTCAACGGGCGAGGGTTGAGCTTCGAGGAGCGAAGGGCTTCAGCCCAGGTCCCGTCGTCGGCTTTCGGCGACGGTCCTCCGAATATCGCAGACTCGAGAGGTCGCGAGCTCCGAGAGGCATCCCACTGAGAGGGAGGTGCTGGGCGCAGCCCGCTGTGGTCCGGGAGAGCTCAAAGGGTCTCACTTAAGACCACCCTTTATAGGTTCGCAAGATGATTGGCTTTAGTCATCCATAAATTTCCATCCTGGCCGCGATCCGGGTCAGTAATTACCGGAATTCTCAAAATTCCAGTAACAATGGTACCGTTCCACTTGAGCTAGGATCCAGGTAAGGAATGTTCCAAGGCTGTCAGGGGATGATGAATTATTCCCGCTCTCGTTCCCCACCTTGGCCAGGCAACAGGAATTCCTGGTATGGTCAGTGCTGCTCCCCACCTTACCCATGCAAGAGTTCCTGGTATGGTCAAGGGACGCTTAACCACCCAACTCATTACACAAAGGCCAAGCCTAATGGGAATTCCTGAGATCGTAGACCGGCCCAGGAGAGAGGGGGAGATGCACCACCACACCTCACGGCTGTGAAGAATAACACAGTAACTTGAGTTTGCATTTATTTAGCGGCACCAGGCACGTGTTTGCTTGCAATCGCTTTGAAGCAGCGCAGGTGGGAGCAGGACATTTCCACCGCGTGTTTTTTTTGGGGTTGGTAAGAGCAGAAATCTTTCTTGGAAGCTGAACCTGGGGATTTATCAGCTCTCGTTTTCTTTATATCCTGCAGAACTTTTTGCGTGAATTCTCATTTCCACCAGAGATTGTCATTTGCTTGAGATATTGGAAGGAGTTTGGATTGGATTTTCCTTTGGTTTTGCTGAAATTAATTAAAAAAACCATCAGTGTGGTGTTATAATCCGTAAACTCGCCTAGCAATATAGGGCATATATAGTAACAAAATACCCACCACCTAAAAAGCAGTCGAGAAAGCTGAAAGGGATTAATACTTTTCCGCAGGTCGGTGCGTTCGCCGGGGTGCTTTTGCAGCTCCAGTTTACGGATGCCTTTATCCTTCTCTCCGTGTTTTTTAATTTCCAGGAAGCGCGACGTCATGCAGAATATTATGCAAATCTTGGAGTCGGTCCAGTTGAAGTGGGAGCTGTTTCAGAGCTGGACGGACTTCTCCAGGCTACATCTTTCTAACAAACTGGCCATTTTCGGCATCGGTTACAACACCCGCTGGAAGGAGGATATTCGTTACCACTACGCGGAGATCAGCTCGCAGGTACCCCTCGGCAAGCGGCTCCGGGAATATTTCAACTCGGAAAAACCGGAGGGTCGGGTTATCATGACCAGAGTGCAGAAAATGAACTGGAAAAACGTTTATTACAAATTCCTGGAGATCACCATCAGCGAAGCCAGATGCCTCGAGCTGCACATGGAGATCGACTGGATACCCATCGCTCACTCCAAACCCACCGGAGGAAATGTCGTTCAGTATTTATTACCGGGAGGGATCCCCAAAAGCCCCGGCTTGTACGCCATCGGTTACGAAGAGTGCCACGAGAAACCCCCCTCCCCTCTCGCCGAGCACAGGGGGCCCGATCCCGGCAATGAGACTCAAGGGGAGCTGGAGGTCCCTTCGCCGCAAGCCTCCCTCCGGGTGGATATGGAATCCGCCCGGATTATCTACTGTTACCTCGGCATCGCCGAGGTCCGGACTCTCCAGCAGTGCCTGTTTTTACACTTTCAGGCAAACACCAAAACCTTCAGCAAAGATTGGGTCGGGATCAACGCCTTTTTATCTCAGAACTGCGTCGTAGAGCCCGGCGTGTCGCCCAAATCCATCTACATCAAATTTGTGGAAGTGGAGAGGGATTTTCTTTCCGCCGGCTCTTTGGTAGAGTGCCTGGAAAAAGCCATCGGATACCCCTTAAAATTTAACAACTGAGTCTCGTCCTTCATAAGGATTAGGGCTTTCTGCCCCTTTTTTCCATCTCGCTACCAGACGCTTTCGGATCCTGTCCGTTCACAGCCGGGCAAGTCGGACTTTTCCGCCTGGAAACGAGTTTTGGGGTGATAAGAGGCTTGCGGGGCGCTTTCCACGAGCTCATCCCCAGCAAGCGAGCGTGTCCCGGCTCTCTTGCCAGACGGACCGGCCGGTTTTCCTACCGGAGCGGCGCGGCGAGGAGAAGCCCCCGGCCCGTGAAACGACTGTAGGTACATTCCACATTGGACAAGCGCGTACACGTGGCGTTTTCATACGAAAAGCTGGTTTTTTTGGTTTTTCTTTATTCCACGGTGTCTCATTTTTACGCATCCGTCTCTCTCTTAAGTGTTATTACGGATCTGAATAAATAAGCAATAGATAACGGCAAGTTAAACCTTGAATCACGTTAAAGGAGACTGTTTTTCAAAGCCACCCCTAGATACTATTGTATATAATTTAGGACTTCACTTTTTTCACCCGTCAAGTGTTCTCCTCTCTCCGAACAGTGTTGCCTGCAAAAAGACTTTGGTTTCTGTGATGTATTCCACTTTACTAGTAGCGATGCCATATCCGCTTTTATTTTATTTTATTTTTTAACATTAAAATAATTCCTGGCCTTTTTATTTTTCTTTTTA
>NW_009219304.1:0-13333 GCF_000690835.1 Fulmarus glacialis
AGGTATATACTATTACAGATTACTACAAACTTATCATTAGTGAAGCAACTTGCCAACAATGTAACAGCAGATATACTTATGATAGATTACTTACAGACATATGTGATACGGGTATCAAGTGAATTAGACAGATTTCAGAAGGGGACAAACCATCCGAAAGGGGAGGACAAATGGATCCCAGAGGTAGGAGGACAAACCAAATCAACTCCAAAAGGAGGGGACCAATAAGATAATACAGTCTCTCTTCAGAAATGATCCACATCACAGAGTCTGGAGTCAGCCAGGCATCCCTGGTGAGGGTCCAAGATCTCGTAGAAAGTTTGTTCAACCTGTTTAGGAAAGGAAAAGTAAGTGCAACACGGTAAATTCTCAGAGAGAGAGGCTCTCTGTTGGATAAAATTTAAGTCCTTTTTATATCGGAGACATAAGAGGGCGTAGGACATCACAACTTCAAGTAGCTAAGGGATGCTGTTAATTTTGATTTTTCACCTGTAACAGCCAATAGATGATGGGTTTTTTGGTTCTTTCAGACCCATTTTATTTTCCCAGACTCCTTCCACTTTTTCAGACGATAAGTTGCGATTACACTTTCTTGGTTTTGAGCTTATTGATGGTTTCTCAGGATGTGTCCAGTTTCTAGGTACCCCAGCTGTACTTCAAAAAGACCAGCTGCACTTATCAAGGATGTTTCTGGTTTGAAGGCCTAGTTCCCAGGTTCACAGCTCACAGGATGGTAGGCAATTTCTCTGTCAGTATTTTTCAGCAGACATTTTCTTTTGTTCAGTAATTTTCCCTTTCTAACAAAGCCACCTTTATGGCTGCTCATATTCACTAATGATCGGTTTAAAATCTGAAAAGTCTCATTGCTTTCTGTTTAGTTGTCCATTTGTCTTCTGTTCCAACATATATGTGGCACTTAGGGACATGGTTTATTGGTGGACTCGGCAGTGTTCAGTTTACTGTTAGATTCGATGGTCTTAAAGGTGTTTTCCAACCTAAATGATCCTATGAATCTATGATTCTGTCTTTTGTTTCATGGGTGGGGAGGGCACACGAAGGAAAAAGCAAGGTAACTTCCCCAGTGATATTGTTGTGGTCTTCTTGATGACACTGAGCATTCTGTCCTGGAGCAGGAAAACTTAAGGAATTAGGTATCCATGATACTTCTTACAAGCTCTCTTCTACACCGCACATTACCTAGATTGTGCTGTTAGTTAGAGTGAGTAGAATTACTCTCATCTTAATTTAGCCATATGAATGTTTAATCTGAAATAGTAGGGGTGGCTCCTATGCCAATGAGAGAGAGAAACAAACCTGGAGAGAGACTTGTCCCATCATATGATGTATATTATTGCCTAAATGGAATAATTGGAATCCCTTTCTGGTGATGTGTGTTCTTTCATTGAATACAGATTAAACTTAGTGTGATTTTCAGACAGCTAGAATCCTCTGGTTCTGATATAACTTTGATTTTGGGCATTATGTACTTTTTGTGTCTCCCTGTCTTTGTGTCATCTTTCAGGTTCTCTGCTGTGGTTTTTGGTATACTGCAATTCCCAATCAAATTGACCTTGTCAGATTACAGTTCTACTGTCCATTCTTTATCAGCTTCTTTTTGGCCATCCTTCAGTTGCTCAGAAAATTGTCATTTATTTGTTAAAAGACAAATTGAGGTCTCACTGAGTTTTTTGTTCCACATGCCTATCATCATTGGGTCTCCTATCAGATACTCAGATCTTTATTGGGATATTTATCTCCAAGTTTATCTCCTTACCTGCTAGTCATTCCTCAGTAGTGATGCAATCTGGCTGCAACCCAGGTCAAAAAGAAGAGAATTTTCTGCCCATCTGTCAGGTGGAGCAAGGTTCGGTTTGCATCTGAGGTTTTTTTGCGAGAACTATCTAATATGAAGGTTACATATCCGAACTAACATATACACTGTAAAATCCATT
Source organism: Fulmarus glacialis (assembly GCF_000690835.1). Classification (NCBI taxonomy): domain Eukaryota; kingdom Metazoa; phylum Chordata; class Aves; order Procellariiformes; family Procellariidae; genus Fulmarus; species Fulmarus glacialis. The sequence continues at coordinate 1,953 of NW_009219304.1, forward strand.
GCAGAAAAAGTATAGAAAATAGACAAGTAGAAGTGGAATTCTTGGAAGATAAAAAGAAATAATAAAATAAATTGAAAAAGATACACAAATAGGCAACCTGGACAAACAGTTTGAAAAAATGCAGTAAAAGTAGACCAAGCCTTACCTAAATATTAAACTACACAATACAGAAAGAATTCACTGGATGTGTGCCCTGAGGACAATGGATCAAAAGATCTGCATTGCATTTAGAGCTTTTACAAACTTTTACTTCTAGCTGTTAATGAGTCCGGATGATCGGTGGACCTAGTGGAATTTTTGAAAATAATAGCCTATTTTTTCCAAATATTTAATATCATATATTGTTTATTGTATTATATCTCATAAAAAATCTAATTAGATTACTTTTCATAGATTAAATTTGGCTATCAAAGTATAGATTATATACATATGAATTAGATTGTTTTTCTGAGTAATTTCTGAGACAATATCTTGCACTAAAGAGTTACCCGTTGTTAATCATATTTGCAAATCTTACTATTATTTATGATTGGCAATTATTGAAAACCAAAATCCACTTTTTGCTGACTAGCAAACAACTTTCTAGCCTTGAGAGTAATTGTGTAGGACAAGCTATGGTAGTAACCTCCAAATGATCGTTTTATCTTGAAGTCATTTAAGAGCTTGGATCCTCTGTGTAGACCATAAATAGTAGCACTAAATGTTTTCTTGTGATGTGGCCGTGAAGGGGTCAGTTAGCACATCTATTCATTTCAAATTGCTTCCACTGACACCAGACCTGTGCCTTCGTCACCACAGAGGGAGATGAAGAGGAATAATGAATGAACTAAAAATAGAGGAGTGGATCTATTTAAGGATGACCTGATAGAAAGTCATAGAAAAGAAAGGCAGAGGAAACCTTCTGGATATTTTCTGAACAGTAACCTGGGGCGACATCTTGCCTCTGTTGAAGACATGGAGTCTTTCCACTATACTCATTGTCCTCAGAACTTCCCCTTTCTTTTCTCAGTTTTTGAATGTTGCTTCTCATTATTTTTCTCTCCACTGCTACTGACCTGATCTTTACTCCTCAAAATGCAAAATTAAACAAATCTAATTAAACAGAAGTCTGGTTTTTCATAATAAGACAAGAGACAAAATTTTAAGTTCATCAGGGTGCAAATGCCTCTGTGAAGAACTTAGGAAAAAGTAGTGGTAACAAATCTATAAATGAAATATTTTGTTACTCCACTGTTACTGAGATGGAGGCAGTGTGGAAGGACAAAACAGTTGTGGCGAAGGGGCAGAGAGGCTTGAGTTCAAATATGACGTATTTTAGAAATTATAAATAAATCTAAAGCAAAGAAAGAAGCTTGAGAAGTTAGAATCTGATTTATCTTTTATAGCATTATTTAATCCTACTGAGAGTAAGAAGAAAGGGGAAATTGGATTTTTATTTATGGTGTAAAGTATTCCAAAAAGTTAGTGAAAAAGGGACAAACCTCCTGCATAATTTCAGATCAGAATAATTAAATATTGGAGAGGCTCTGATTTCCAACAGCACTTTGAGCCTTTATTACATACAGATTTCTGGCAAGTATGTGAATAAGATGTGAAATTGAGAGGAAGCACTGGAGGATGAGGGCAGGAACACCTGTTTCAGAATGTGTTTGCGTTCCTGCCAGAAATGATTTCTTAATCAGAGTTCATTTTGTCACTGGTAATATTAAACACTCTCAGGCTGCCTGTATGGTCTCAGTAGTGACCAAAATAAAGATTATTGCACCAAACACCAAGAAACTGGTCATGAAATAGCGTCTGAAAAGTGTCAGAGGAATCGAGTTGAATCTAGCAGCCCTGCAGAGGGGAGGCTGCCGTGGCTCCCTGCCCTTGGGTCCATGGGGAAAGGGGAAAGGTCACTTCCTTCCACCCAGTGCAGCCCAGGATACTGCTAGCCTACACTGTCGTGTAAGCATGTCTTCTAGTTTTTGTTAAATCTGAAATTATGCACTCTTGTAATATGTCATATTCTTCAGCAAAAATAAAAGGCCAGAGAACTGATGTTGGGAAGGGGAGAAAGATGGAAAAGAAACTCGAATGTACTGCCCGGAATATCATTCTCTCTCAGGACTTCTTTTTTAGCATTCCTTTTCAAGCAACATTACTTTTCTAACTCCACTTTTGCTATATTCTCAAGAAATATTTGATTTCATTCATGTATGTTGCTGAAATCTAGGAATCAAAATGAGAATAATCTAAGAGCATAGAATGAGAAATCCCTCAAGGTTTAAAACATAGCTAAGTGCACAGCTATCATTTTGCTCTAAGGTGTTCCAGCACACTGCAAGTCTAGGCACTCATTGAGAAAAATGTGGGAGGAAAGTATTTGTAATTGTTTGGAAGAATAGGACAAGGTTTTCTGAAGTAATGCTTTTAAGTGTGCACATATTTTTGTGGTGACTGCAAGGCTATGAAGCAACTCCAGTGCAACGAAGTTTTTCCTCCAAGCACTAATATTTCTCATGTGACATCCACAGGAGTAAATTGAGCCCAAAGTGTCAGCTTAAGTGTTTGTGACTAACATGGGAAATTTAAGAAATATAAAACCTCTCAAACCATGGAAAAGAAAGACTGGTTTTCAGGCAATGTATTTGATCTTTAATTTTGCTTTGCTGTGCATCTAGAGCACACGCTATCTTTTTTTCTCTGGGCTCTGAAGAGTTTTTCAACAGCAGCAAGCTGCTATTACTGCTTCTAAACACCTACATAATAATCATAATAATAAAAAAAAGAGCACAGGATCTATTCTCCCTTCCTCTAGGGAACTTAATTTCTCTGACAGCAGGGAAGTATAGAATCAGCTGTACGGTTAGCAAAAGTTTAACTGTCTGACTCAGAGCAGAAAGTTGCTATTAGCTACTTGACAATAAAAAGAGAGAGAGAGCACCTCATCAGCACCCAAGCCCTCCAATTTCCAGAAATTGGTCCCATTGGAAGCATGCACTTGATGTTAGCAGATGACCTCTGCTCCATGTTCTGGGGGAATGAAAAAGAAAACAAAGCAACTGCTCAGGCAGTGTACTTGGAGAAAAAAAAAAACAAACTATATTCTGGCACAAAATGAGTTAACAAGCTTAATTGTGGACATAAGCAAGGAATGATCTGAGCATGGCCTAAACTGGTGTCATTTTCCCATCCATCTGCACTTCAATATTTCTATCATTTATTTCTCAATTTTAATATGAATTTGTTTCCTTCTCATTTATAATTTCTTTAGTTATGATAGTTTTACAGAACTGGGGAGGAAAAAGATTTGGAAGCTAGGAAAGTAATTCACACAGGCAGGGTTTGAGGTGAGATTTTGTCGCACTTTTGGAAAGCTGTGGGAAAAAGAATATCAGATAAATACTAATAGATTAACAATTATATACAAGCATGCACACTTTTCATTCAGAACAGCAAAAACATGTTTCCAAAAGAAGTGAAAAGACTGTCAGCTAGAACTTTAAAAAGCATACTGGAATTTCTGATTATAAATATACTTTGAGAAACAATTCAGAATTAGGAAAGATGAGCTACACAACTTATTGGGGTTTTTTTTCATCTTAATTTCACTGAGACTTGACTTACTCGTGGACTATTCATTAACTGCATGAGCACAAGGAAGTAAAGGGCTCTGAGGTATAATGCATTTAAACTCATGCATCCTGCCACCATGAATGAAAAAAGTGTGTTGTAAATTGATCATGTGGTGGCCAAGTTCAGCAAAGCACTCTAGGTGTCCTTCAGTTTGTGCAGATATTAAAGCTGATGTTTCTCAGCAGTGTGGGAAAATGGCAATGGGATTATCAAAATGGATATCAAGGTTATGCAAATATGTAACCATCCAGGTCTGCCCAAAAACCTGTTGAGGGCAATGAAATAATTCTATTTATTTACAAGAGTTTATTGAACCTTAAACTATTAGAAATCATAACTGCATACGGTTCCCTGCCTTCGGAAGTTCTTACTCAGGTATCCTCAGGCAAATCTCTGACGTCAAAAAGAGTTTGCCTGAGTAAAGACTGAGTCAAGCACCGTAAGGATGCAAACTTTTAAGTTTTATATTATCACTAAAAAGCCTAATATCGATGTTACTGACATTCATCCCCACTAAAAGGAGTTAGCTTGCCAGTTTTCTGTGTTAAAACGATAAGAATAAAAAATGTATCCTTAGTAAATCCAGTCTTCTAAAAACACAGTACAGTAAAGCAAAGGTGAATAATGTCTAAGTATTGTCAAAAGAAAGGTATCCTTGCTCAATATTAAAAATAATCGTATCTTGAACGAAGAAGCAACAGTGATGCAGTGTGATTACTATAATATTGTCCTCATTATTTACTACTAAAGGCTGTGCATCTTTTTAATCACAAATACAGTGTCTAGATCAGCAAAACTAGAATATATTGGTTATTTTTCTTTCTTGTGGATAAACTGTTGATAAACATTGGTAATCTAACAGCCATATTTTTAGATTTCTACTAACTTCACAAATAAGGGAAATTTTTCAGTTAAGTAGATTAAAAAAAAAAAACAGGACAAATAAAAGTACAAGTCACAATCACTTCAGTAGCCAGGGGTCTATGTTTGGCTTGTCAATTTAATTGTAATGAATATTTGGGGAGTTTATTTACGTTTTTAAAGGCTTTTTTTTTTCCCCCCAGTGTTATAATCTTTTACATTAAGCACTTCAAATGTTAGAGTAAGGATTAATCAGTGGGATATTTTTTCTCTGTCCGTATGATACAACAAAGAGGGAACGGTAGGGCAATGCACTCTTTAACCAGTACACAGGTTTTAAACATGCTGAGACAGAACAGTTTGACTATTGGCATCACTGCTTGGCTTAGCAATTACACAGTTGTAATTCTCTGGATGATACTGGTGGGCTTTGGCAGAGCTGTGCAGTATTGAGACCTGCAGACGTTGCAGAGAACATGACCTTGCCATGGATCACCTCATCTTTCATTGTAGGAGCTAATGTATACGAGCAGAGGTGGTAGCCTACATGTTAGATGTGTAATTGTTTAGCTGAATGATGGCAGTGTAATGTCCGCAATTCTTCTATGATGCATACGGTTAAAATAAAGAGCAATGCAACAAATGGGTACATATAGAGCATAGAGAGAAGAAGAGCTTTTTTGGTTCCAGCCAGCAGCAGCATTTATTTTACTGGTTAGATATGAGATATAAAGCAGAGAATATGAGCCACGTTTTAAAGGTTGAGGGGAACATGATAAGATGAAAGCCTGTGGTAGACCATTTGAGATGGACAGCACAGCATTTGTAAGAATTCGGTGTCTGCTTTCTCCATTCTTCATCTGGGAACGAAGTGACTACTAAATCAACAAGAAGAGACCATTCAATTACAGAAAAAGGTGAGATTAAAAAGTGTATAAGGAGACATAATCCTGAAGATATGGAGCGGATGAAGAGAGTGGGAAAGGCAGAGAAGGAAGTATCTTACCAGTATGCTTGTACATGTAGTGCTGCATTCTGAACTCAAATATTTTTGGTACAGGCAAGAGAAAGGCTGAGGAAGTCACAGTAATCACAATTCACAGTGACTGAAACAGAAAAAAACTTCAGGAGACTCAGAGCTGGGGCTTGGCAAGTAAAAATTATACTGTGAGAATGACTGAGTAATGAGTTCCAAGCCATAGGATTGTGAAGGAAGAATCATATTAATTTCAATAATTTTATCTGTGTTTCTAATAGCTTTCATGATGGTATTTTTAAAGCTTCATATTTACAACCAAATTACAATCCATATTACTTTTCACATTTACGATAACTCTGTGGGATTTTTTCTTTGGTTATTTCTTTTCATTTCCACCAGTTTGGAAACTACAACTGGATAAGAAAATGTCAGTATTTAGTCCATGTTATTTTTGGATTCTCATGACCATTTTCTCTGGTGATGGCTTCATAACACAAAGGGCGTTTCTTTTTAGCCAAAAACATGCTGTTTAAAGTAAGATTTTTAGCATAGATATGTAAAATGTTTTTGTGTTTGGAAACTTATATCAGTGTCTAAAGTGTTGATCTTATTAATAAAAATATATTGATACTCAAGCAAATGTATTTTAGCGCACAGATAGCATTACTTTGATACTAATATGCTTACAATGTATAGAACGTTCCTCTTCTAGCAGTTTTGACTTACCTGTAAATATCCATCTTTCAGCTACTATTTCATTATTTTTCTATCCCAGTTGCATGCACATTATTTCTTTCTTTGACTCAAACAAAACTTCTTTTTTGTCAGTCTTTTTGTTTAATCATTCCTTCATCTTTTTTTTTTTCTTTAATGAGGTATATCCTTATCATGCTATAGAATACCTAAGAGGCCAGGAGAGCCAAAAACGGAGCTTTTTAATCACAAATGGGCCTTCTAGTCGTCTAGCTATTTATATATTGACATGTATACGCATGCATGGATAAATCCATATAGACATGTATAAATATTTGTCCCCCTGGGGTCTTTGGTTTAACAAACTACACGCTTCTTTCAGAAACTCAGGTTACAGACTTGAAATGGGTTTATAGGATGCCTGAGTACCCTTATATACAAGGTTCCATGTATAATATTGCAGATAACCAGGTTTTATACATAAGGATTTTCATAGATTTAATTTTGATCTTTTTGTTAATATCTCAACAAAATGTATTGTTTCTTCTGTTCATATAAGATTCCACTGAGACATAATATTGCATGTCATACATATTCCCCCTTATCAGCACAATGCAGTTTGACTAGGCCGGAAAGATATTTCTTCCAATAGGAGACTGAAGAAAAAATAAACCCAAACCATGATTTTTGGTTCAACTCCCAGATTATATAAACTAAATATCTAAATTGTGATTAAAATATCAGCTGAATGTGAGTTAAATGAGATTCAGAGATGCATATTCTTGGAATATAGCTAGCTAGTTCTGCAGAAATGCAGGTTGTTTTCAGTCTGTTATGTAGATTATGGAATCTATGGGACTCAAGTCAGAAAAGGCGTTTGCAAAATGTTTATTAGTTTCTATTTCACATCATGGGCTATTACATTTCTGTATATTTAATTCAAATGCAATGGGAATGCAGAAGCTGGAACCTTAAGTTCTCACTGATAAGATCCTAGCCCCAGTTTGAAATACTCTGAAACCTGTAGTGGTTTTAATGCATGTGCAAATTCCCTGGTTTCAATCAATTTCTATTTAGCATTCTACAAAAATCCTTGCTGGCTTGCATTGTAGTGTAGTCTGAATGTATTATTATAACCCCTCAAGTCAACACCAGTGACATTAGTCTACAGTTTAAACATATTTATGGCTTTGCCCCAGTGCTTTTATGGTCAGTTTTATCCAAAGGAAATGGCACATATATTTTCATCTTATCTACTTTCTTTAAAGAGAAACCAACAAAAACTAAATTTGAAAGGGGGGATTGTGGTGTTTCAATTTAAATGACTGGGACTGCAATTTTTGACCCATAAGTTTGCCATAAAAATAGTTTTCAAAGCTTTGAAAAATAAATTTTCTAAATTTAAATAGGGAACGGTACAAGTATGAACTAAGGTTTAAATTCTCAGATGTACCTTAGGGTTATAGAAAGTTTTATAGGTTGCTTCAGAAATCTAAGTCTAAATTACATTATCCTGATATTTCTAATATTTGATCAAATTATCAGAATTCTAATCTATAACCATGTATTTACTGGCACCAAAGAATAGTGAGGAGCATTGGGTCACCACTGAAAAATCACTTTTTCAGTTATAACAATGAGGAAACGTGTCTGGATGAAAATCAAATCAATGCAAAGAAAACCAAAAAGCCTGTTACTATTATATCATCACTCCACTGCAAGGGTCACTCACGATAAGGTAATGAGGTTTCATCTTAAAAAGAAAACATCTGTTTCCCTCTTCATTATTCACCAGCAGATGAAAATGAAGATTTTAATCCTAAATTAGTGAAAGAGAAACTAAAAGTCTAAGAAAAAGGGAGAGTTTATAAACACATTGAAAGTAAATTTTGGATCAGAGAACAAATTGCGAAAAATGGTTTTCAATGTAATATTTGCACTATTTACAAAAAAAAGAATGTGTCACTTAAAGCAAAAATGGGGTTTTAAAGACATTACTTTCTGTAAGGAAAATTTATATTTACTACAACAATTATAACGGGGTAATATTTGAGTTTTATTTAAAAACTTTGAAAAACTTGATAAAGAAAGTGTTTTTTTGTAATAGTATAAGAAAGACATGCAGGAAAAAAAACTCATGAAGAGAAATGGAAATAGATATGGAGAGCAGGTGTCTCATTTTAGGCAGGTGGTGTTAGAAAATGAAATTATTAAAAATTGTTGTTACAATGGTGTCTAAGACAGGCGAGTTATAAAAAGATCTATGGTAAAGAAAGATGATTCATGGAGGAAATATTGACTACCATACTTAAGCACTTTAGATCCTAAAATGGAAAAAAATATGCAAGGATATTCTTTCCTGCTCTTGTGAAAACAGTTGTGGAACAGTAAAATGAATTGGTGCTACTCCTACTAATTTAGCTAGAAGTTTTGTTTTCACTGTATGAAGAGAAGTGGTTATTCAGGAGAAACTTCTTAATTTAATGAAGCAAAACTCACTCTGTCCAGAAAATTGGGGAAACCGTCCAGACTCCTGGGGGCATCATATGGTACAAGCTGGCATAAACATTTGAACAGAAACTGATTTGCTGGAAAGAGAAATTGTAGCAGCAGTCACTGTAAATTCATTGTAGCACACGAAACAATGAAACCAGTAAGGTACCAAAACCAGACAATATTTATTGGGCCTTGTGTTCACTTTTAGAATGTCAATGTCAGTGTACAAATTGGGAATATGAGAAAGCCCCTTCCTGAGGAGTTTACAGTCTAAATACACAAGGTAGCAAAGTATTATATCTACCCCTACTTTACTGTTAGGAATTGGAGGCACAGCACTATTAAGGTTATGATCCAGACAACCCAAACCCTGAGCCTTAACAGTATGAAAAAATGAGTCTTAGTAGTATGAAAACATATATCTGAGAGCGTGATCTACACAGCTCATTCTCCAACAGTGCCTAAACCCAAAAAAGTAGCAACATCCCTAGTCCAATAGTGTGAGGTGCTGAACATACGGCAAAAGCATTCTGGTCTGGAAATATAGGCTCCTATGATCCATTTATCCTGTGTGGCAATTCAGTATTCATGCACTTTTCTACCCAAATTGCCCCCAAGGCAGTGCAATCCTAAGCAGAGTAATAAAACCAGACTCATTCAAGACCACAGGAAGAGAGAATAAGAGCTGCTCTTCACAGCCCATATAGTAATTTGGCAGGTGACACCCTAGGATGTAAGGGTTTCCTCACCTCCCTGTGAAGCCAGAGTTGTCGCATCCGAGACGACATCTCCAGTGGTGGAGAAGCCTATTCCAGAGAAGAAGGAGTGCAGACCCTTTCCAGCCCTCCTGAGAAAGCTGTCCTGCTGCCTGGCAGAAACACAAAGGCCACATTGCCAACCACAGATGACCAGGCTTGGAGGACAGAGGCTGCCTTAAGCTTTGGTCTTTGTCCGTTTCCATTTCATGCCCCACTTCTATTAATGCTTGCATGACATTAAATGCATAAATAAATAGTAGACATTGAAAGAAAGGCACTCCTATTTGAAAAAAACAAACACAAAACCAAAAACAAACACAAAAAACAAAGAGGAGCTTTGTTTTTCACTACAATAATAAACCAAAATTCCCTTCAAAGTATGTTTTTCACAAAATTGTCTGGCTTGTCCTGTGAACTTACTGCTTCTTGACCTTCTTCCTCACTGAGAAAGAATTAAGTCAAGGCAAGTAAGAAGTATAAGAATACAAGTTTTCAGCTACAAAAGAAGGTTAAAGCCCCCTTCCTGACCTTTGACAAAACTATTGCACTGAAATACTTTCAGAATGGGCATTGCGCTTGTTTCTATAAATTGCTAGTGATAGGTAAAAAAAAATCTTTTTATGTCTTGATTTGAAAATATGTTGCCTCCAGAGGTCCAGATATAATGGAAAAAAGATGAATTTGGGGCAAATGCTTTCTCTGTGAGTGTTGATCCTGAATAGCTTTACCCTGTGATGCTTTGTGTGAGGTGATACAGCTCATCATGAGCTCGCGAGTGATCAAGAGTATTTAATCACACAGAACAGGATACACAAAGATAAACTGGAGTAAATTGAAAGAAGTATTAAGTACAGCAATCAAGATCTGTGATTTGAGTCTGCCTTGATTGTGACAGCTTAATGTTTCAAAAGTAAGTTTTTTTAATTTCAGATGAAGCAAGTAAACCTGTACATTGATTTGCTAGAAAGTCTGTAAATTCCAGAAAGTCTGTGAACCCTACTCATGCAACGTATGTCAAGATTTCATGTTCACGTACTTCTAAGGAACCCTATACAATGTGAACAATTACATTTCAGACTTCTGGTTTTTGCCCTTGCAATTAAATGGATCTGCCTGTCAGATTTACGTAGTATTGAAGTTCCCATTAGTGCCAAATAGCGAAAAATTGTTTTTTACATTAACTTGAAAGAAAACAACATTTGGGAAATTTCAGAATAATCTCCATCTTAGTCCTTTATGTATACTTTCAAGGAAAGCAAGTTGATGGAAGGAGGAGGGAGAGGGGAATGGCTCAGTTGTGCATGTGGGCCTGAAGGGGGAGAAATTGTTTCATGCTCGGGACTGCTTTGGGGATTCCCAACCATGATAATTTCATTATGCAATGGAATAGAGTGGCATTTACTTTCTTTTCTTCCAAAAGCAAATTAAATCAAACTGATCCACAAGAGTTTTACAACTCTCTACACATTTACAATTTTACAAATCAAATTTTAAAAAATATTTAAAATTTAAAAATATATTGCATAGAAATTGAAATCAGGAAACTGATGGAAGAAGATTTTTGAGGATTAAAAAAAGAAGGAGGCATTGGAAGTAATTATTAAATTCTAATTCCAAATACTTTATTTCTAATCTTTTTCATGTCTATATTTGCCATCTCTTGAGATACTGAGATATACAGAGGCATAGAAATATAAATATTATTTTTTCAGCAATCCTATATAGTTTTGAATGATTAACACTATTTTTCCTCCTCACAAAATTCCACCACAAATTATCAGGCACTGCTGTTGATTATCATCCTTATTCATATTTGTTGAAGCAATGGAAAATTCCCCATCAGGCAACATAAATATGCAAGTAATTGATTTCCAGTACATGATTACTGAAGAGGAACGTAAGGACAGGATTTTAAGGTTTGCGGCCTGGTGAAGGTGGAGAATCTTCCATGTAGGCACAGCAGGACCTACCACCTT
>NW_009219304.1:13349-22106 GCF_000690835.1 Fulmarus glacialis
TTCTGCAAGAAAGAGCTGCCAGCAGCTTTGATCCGAGCTGCCATCAGCTTTGCTGCGAGCTGCCATCAGCTTTGCTGCAAGCTGCAAATATGATGTCAGCCACCTCTTTGAAATTAATATTATGCCAAATAAGCTGTAACCCTTCAGTTTCTTGTAATTTATATATATATTGTTTATTATTATTTACTATTATATGTACTGGCTGTTCTTTACATGGACAAAAGGGGATAGTCCCCCTCCTAAGAAATAAGCACGATCCACAAAGTAGATAAACTGACAAAATTTAGGGTAAAGGAAGAGGTCTAAAAATAGAGAAGCTGATTTGATGCCTAGCTAGTTGATACAGTATATTCAAACTTGGGTTTACTGAAGGGCCCTAGTCTCTTCGTTAGTGCCAGACAAATAATTAACAATAACACATCATGTCATGAGTCACTACCCTTGTTCTACCACTTTCTTGTGTTCATAATCATATCACTAAATGAACCAGTAGCACACTTTTTTTCAGGTAAAACTCAAATGCAGAAAGGAGTAGAGGGTCACATTCAGATTACTCAGAATGGATTTAAGCAATGTCTTTCAAACAATGTTCATAAAATTGGAGCTTTCAGGAGGAATGGGAAAATTTGGTTTTCCCCTGTATCCATCTAAAGGGTGGATCCTGAATGCGTATACTGCCTACAGAAAGTTACTTAAGTAATTGATCTTTCAATAAAATTATATTCTTACTTGAGATCATAAACTATCCAATTCACCCTTCCTGCTAAGTCCACACACATTTTTCCAGGTAAAGTAATGAACATGCCTATAGTATTTTATTTTTTTCTTTTAACTCAATCAAATTTCTGTGGTTCTTAAAGAGTCCTATAAAGCATATTCTAGCAATACTCACCCTCTGAGTTGCAGGACTTATAAATAAATCAGGTACAGAAATTTCAGTAAACCTGATCAATTTACTTTAATGTTTTTATGGGAACTTTAAAAAAATCACATAGACTTTTTGATTACTTTTCCCAGTACAGATTTTTTTTAGGTAAAATGTTTAAAATGTAATTTTAAAATATAGCCAAAATATAAGCACTGTTAGAGAGAGTTTCTCATTAAAAGGTCAATATTTGTTCATTCAAAGACAAATATTTATAATTTACTTTTGAAAAAACCCACAAGTAATTATGACATTTGAAGACAGAAAAGAGCTTTTTGTTAAGTTTCCAAATCCTTTTTTTTTGCACGTGAAGTCAAATAGCCTGTCTTCAGTTCTCTGCTCAGCATGGCTATTCAAAGCCAATTAATTTACGTCACATAACAGATATTTAACATATACATTCCTTTTAAAAACTCCAAAACACCCAAGTTCTCTGAACAGTTAGAAAGATAGGAAAAATAAATTTGTAGGTAAATCAAATCTTATGAAAGGGTAAGAAAAGCCTGTGTCTGGATAAACATTTTATTTATCAGATACAAATACAGTTTTAAGAAGCAATAAGATCACTATGTTAATGTAGAAATGTTAAAAATTATTCATATGCCCTGGCATATCTAAGGTACCTACAAAGTGGGAACTATGACACAGGCCCTATGGCAAGCCCATACTGAAGATGTGGCTGGAGGCCAGGAACATACTTTACGGCATATAAAACACTACTGACACCTATGTTCAGGCAACTGCACCACTCTCTTCCCCTCAAATTTCTATTTACTATAATGAGCACTTAGACTCCTGTTAAAGGTGTAGATACCTAGATATCCAGATTTTTTTCTCTGAATAGGAATCCTACCATTTGTCTTCAGGCTATGTTTATGAAGAGCTACACTTTTCTACAGTACATTATGCTAACCTGAATTAAGAAATGCTACTTTTCCCACTACTATCATGAAAGTCAATTGTTCAGCTGATTTTTGAACACATTTGGTGTTATCTCAAAATGAAGTTGTGGCCAACAAGTGTCAACACATGAAATCAGTTACTTAAAGCTAGTTGTGTATTAACTCTTCAAACAAATGAGTTGTGATTAAAGGTTGATAGCTTTCCTGGAGGAAGCTGAGTAAGACTGTAGCAGCCAGCCAGCAGTTTAATCAATTAAGCAGATTTCTAAAAATACCCTGACCTTTTTTCTTTTCCTTTTAATTGGGAAGATAATCCTCTGATATAAGAAATATAATTGGTCTGTGTCATGGATTTGAGCCTAGGCTTACAAGGGCTTTAAAACCACTTGTTTAAAGACAGAAATAGTTCGAATTTGATTTTTATGTTTGGCTGAGCACTAGGAAGATGTTGTTCTGTGGCTACAAGAGAACATATGTCACACGGCTGGGTTGCAGTAGTTCAGAATTTTAGAAGCCTTTGTACAGTCTTCATTCAGGCCCCAGTGTTAATCCCTCAGCTGCCTTCTATAAACATGTATTTGAATTTCTGACAACAAATAGTTAACTCAAAAGAACTTTTTAAAAGTATAATTTAGTATGCAGTACAAAAACATGCCGTCTTTATTATCAGGCTGAGACAATTACCATTTCTGAATCTGATTGCACCGCAAATTAAACAGTAAATGTAGCAACAAATGGCTGATGTTTACAAAGGGTATAGGTGAAATGCTTTTTTAAAATCTGGATATAATTATTTCTGTATAACTCTATAATTATTATTTAAAGAAGAGACTCTCCACTTTTCTGTTTTGAAGACTGTTTTTTAAATATTGTATCTCTGCAGTAAACAGCCACTAATGAAATGTTAGCAGTGACATAAAATATATTGCATAAAAACACCTGATGCTGTCTATTGTATTCTAGATACAAAACGTACTCCACTCATGCTAACACAAAATGAAAGGGAAGCAAAATTGTGCAACTATAAGATTAGAAGGGACCTTGAAAAATCACCTGGGTCATCATCTTACAGTGAAGCCATCCTAACAAATATTTTTCTAATCTGCTCTTGAAAACCACTGTGGAAGCTGTTTTATAACATCCCGCGGTAGTCTGGTCCACTGCCAGACATTAAAAAGAAAAGTAATATCTTATCTATAGGTTTTTGTTACAAATTGAACTGATTTCTACTTGTCCTTTCCTACTGTTTTCATTACTTCTTCATAGCAACCCTTTATAATTAGAAGACTATGTCTTCTCACTTCCTGCCGCCAGCAAAGACAATTTGATTATTTTTTGCTTCACACACTCTCTAACATGCTTGCCGTATATGTTATGTTCTTGTAGACTCTTTTTTCTTTCTTAAAGTGTGGTGCTTAAAACTGACTGTGGTATCGCAACCAAGGATCACCAGTGCTAAGTAGAGCTGAATAATTGTATTCCCTGTTGTAGAGGGCTGAGAGAAAAGTTCTCTCAAACAGTGCTTGGCATCTAGTTGTCTGCTTTGCTCCACTGCCCCATTATGATCAACAGTAGGGCACATTGTGTCCACATCTTAGCCTTTCACACATATAGGATTCTTTGGTTTAGTTTAAATGTACTTTTATTGATAATTTAAAAGTTAGGACTTTAATATTTAAATATTTGTCTTAACCACTTTTTAATGATCTGGATGTAGCAACTAGTTAACAATATATTCTAGAACTTTTCTGAGACCAAAGCTGACTAGTTTACAGCACTCTTGTCCCTCCTTTTTTTGCACTTTTTAAGATAGGTTTATGATTTTTTTTTTCTATTTCCAGTCCTCTAAGGCTTTTCCTCTCATCGCATTTTCTAAAAGTACCATTAATGTTTCAAATTCTTCACACAGTGCCATAAACACTGTAAGGTGATTTTGATAAACACTTGTAACTTACAACTATCTCACCAAAATATTCTTTGACTTGTTCTTTCCAGAATCAGACCTGCACCACCATCTTCTTGTTAAACATAACTTTTGCAATCTAGTTTCAATTTAAACTTCAAAAAAGAAAGAACTGAAAGCTCAGCTGTTATTTGCTCTTCTTTTCCAATTGATCTTGGACCTGTAATTCTTTTAGTTTTGCTCTTATGCAGTTTTAGGACCTGACCATTTTTTGTTTTATTTCTCTTGCTAATTGAAACTCATATGCTCTATTGCATTTCTGGATTTATCCTTACAAGTATGGACTCTTCCTTTCTAATCTTACTCAATTATATAACCCATAGCCATAGGACCCTTTTACATGATTTCTTTTTGTTTTTCAAGTCACTGAGGATACCTTGACGAAGTTAAAATTATCTCTAACCATGCTTCCCATCTTTTTTTTTGCATTAGCTAGTTTGCTATTGTGCATTAATATGGTTTCTTTCTTTCAGTAACTGCCAGATTTGCTGCATTCCTTTATCTCTCAGATTATCTTCTGAAATGATCTATCATATGAGTTTCCTGAGTTCCCTATCAAAGCTTGACTTCTTAAAGTATGTTATTTTCAGTTCTTCTGTCACATTTGTTTCCCTGAGGATAGTTCACTTTATAATTTCGTGATTACTTTCACCCCATACTACAATGCATCTTTGGCATCTCAATCAACTCTCCCTTTTAGGCAGAACTAAATCTAAATTACCTGATCCCCTTCTAACATCCTAAACAAAGTTTGTTCCCAGCACATTTCATGGGCATGATTGTCAGTCTATAGCCTGTCATAATATTTCTCCAGCAAATATTTGGTTAAAATTCTCTGCTGCCACATTCTAACTTTTGAATAGGCTAAGAAATGCTTCATCAAACTCTTCAACAAAGGTCTGTATGGATTACTGCCATTATTCCATTCTTCTTGTTTTCTCTTTTACCAGAACAAAGAATATTAGCCTCTCAGTGCTTAATAAACTCTAGACATAAACATGATGAATATACACTGTATTTCTTTCCTTACCTGTCTTTCCTGGAATATCAACATTCTAAATAAAAAATGTGTTCCCCAGAATTTCTGTGATACTAATCATGTCATATAAAGAGTTTTACCAAGATTTCTAGATCTTCCAATCAATTTCATGTTCTTGTGTTGCATTTCCAAGTTATGGCACCTTAATACTTTACAATCAGGCTCAAGCTTGCTCTATGATTCTCTAAACTCTGTACTATAGTAGCAGTTGGTACACTGCCAAACTCACATTAGTAATCGGAGTTAAAGGCTGGTGGTATTATTAAGCCTGGATGACTTGCAGGCGCTCTACAAAAGGTGACTAAGAAAAGCAGTTCGCTTAGGCTATTCTGTTATTTACACAGGTGACATTTCTAGTGGAGACACCACCTCCACTGGAAATTCTTTAGCTGAGAACCACTTCATCTTTTCCACAAGTCTTTTATCTTGGATGGATTTTACCCATTGATAAAAAGGCCGGGTGGGTACATACTTTGCTCTCACAGCACAAAAGAAGCTGGGGAAGATGTTTAGGGGAGGTGACCTGAACTATCAGACAATATTTCTGGCATTTTGTAATAAACGTATGAATAATTCCTCAGTGCATAGAGTTATTGAAGAACAATTTGGGTCATATTCTTAGCTGATATAAATTATCATTCCTCAGTTTACTTCACAGATGATATTACATAATTTCAAAATCTGTTACCCTATTTTTTCATGTAAAGGTTTGCAACGGTGTTGCATGGTAGTTGTTCATCTAAATGATTGTTTGCTTGCATACAATGTAGTGCTTGACAGCAGTGACCAGGACTGCTGTTTACAGATTTGAATCAACTCAAATTAAATCTGACAGATGCCCATTAAGTGTAATGAGAGTTGGATCAACTCTCTATCACAAACAGGAAAGGAAAATACTCTTCAATAACATGCTGGGGCTATGTCTAGTGATAAAATATGACTGTAACATAAGAAATGAGCTGAAAATATTTTACAACTAAAATGCTCTCAGGAATGATTTAACAGTAATACTTTAGAAGAAGAACACATCGTTTCTATTTTGTACCAAAGTAAAATACAGAAATTAAACAAACTGGATAACTCAGCATCGTCTTTGTGGGCACTTGTAGGATACTCTTAAGTGAGTGTTCACTGATGTGAGAAAAAGGTCATCCTAGGTGTGTCATCTCAGATATTTCACAAATCAAAGGAACTGGTGTTTCCACACAGTAAGGAGCTAATCCTGACTCTGCCAGAAACCTTGGCTGTACATAGCTGTGTTTCCTGAGGTGGAAAGCAAGAAGCAGATTATAATTCTTGCACACAAAATCTATTTTTTCTTTGCTGCATAAAGAAGGGAGAAATAATCTGTGTTTGCCTTTACTTGGCTCAATAAGATTGCTCAAAAGAGTATTGCAGAACCTGTGTTGGTGTTCATACTCCATTCTATCCATTTCTGTCCCTTTTCCTCATCTCTCTAACTGCTTGCATATATGCAGAAGTCGTGGTTCAGAATGGCTACTTTTCCTCCACTCGGCTGCTCGTGTTGTAAGAAGCAGGTGCTGGGGAGAAAAGGAGGTGTGTGCAATCTCTTGCATCCTTTAGTAGGTGAAAAAGGTGGACGTGAAATGTGTCTGAGCTAGAAGTGACCAAGGAACCTGAAGCTCAGGTATGGGAGGAGAGAAATTTATTAGTGCGATTACACTATTGTGTTCTCAAAGAGAAGTCGCAATCTGTAGTATTAACAATGAAATAATTTCAAGCACTGACAACAGATCAAGCTGTACCATAGGAAATATGTGAGTGCTAGATACAGGGAAAAAAAAAAACCCAAACCCACAAAGAATCTTTTTCTGTAATCAGGAACATTTTGAAAGAGTATTTAAGAAACAAGTTACAACCAGTTTGCAGAATCGGTTCTGAAACATGCAGACAATTCAAGTCTTTAATAATGGGAGCAATTATGGTTTGTTGTGTTCACATAGCTATGGTTAAGATTGAGTCAGCATTTCTATTGTAGGTCCATACTTCCATGGGCTTATAAATTAGCTGTACATGCTGGGAGTTTTTGCTGTTTTTGTTTTGCACTGAAGCTTAGCTTTCTTATGCAATTTCACTAGCAAAATATTTAATCTTATTAAATACAGAGGTTTAGAAACAAGGTGTAGTACAGTCAGTGTGGTCTGACTCTTTTCCAGCCAAAGTGTGCTTTGGGCACATATGGTAAGAGGTGAAATGTTAGTTTTAGACAATGGTAACTGAGAGCGAGTGAAACTTTGTGTGTGTATCAGTACCTCTGTACTTGTCAAGTCAGTAAAGAATGTGCGATTCCACGTCAAGTGCATTTTAAAGTCAACTGAAGACTAAAAAAATGGGCTGAGTCAAGTCTTTATGCAGATGTACAGATGGCTAAAGCAGAACCATGGGCATCTTTTTAAAATGCTGCTATTTAAGGAAGAATGTATAGAACATAATGACTGATTCAGATACAGGTTTTCCAGGTGGAAGATAGCAGGTAGTTGTTTAAGAAAGCTAAAATGCGTATCTCCCTCACTTCAGTAGCCCTGGCTGGCACTGAGTATGCCTTCTCCGTTACATGGCACAGCAGCAGCTGTGGGGCTGTTCTCCTGTAGTGGCCATAGAGAGCCCTATGATTAACTGTATGACTCATATAATGGATCATTTATTAGAAGATTTATCCTGTATTCTAAAATACACATTTTAGGATACAGGTAATAGCTGTTTTGTTCAAAATCCACATTGATTAAGTGTGTATGTTTTGGTTTGTTTTTTTTTTAAAGTATTATAGTTGTATTAAAAATGCCTTTGTAGTAGCATTCTGCACAGTATTTATGTTAGCCAGAATTGTGGTAAGCATGACAATTTACATTTGTATAGTTGCTTTTATCCTATGGGATCTCTGAGTTGTTTACAAGTATTAATACTATTTGTTTTAATGGTTGTTTATTTTAGTTTAAAAGGAAGCTAACCACATGTTTACATTACATTAATTTTGCACTTTGAGACATTTCTGGTGTGCCTTGCCATTGCTAAAAATAACCAGTATAATTTAATTTCATTTTGTTGCTGTTATTTCCCATAAGTAACTGTTGCAAAAATAGTTTAAATCAAATACTTCCAGCTCTACAATATCTCTTGTTTTGTGCTTTAGTTCAGAATTAACAGCAGCAACAGTGGCAGCAGCGGCAGCTGCAGCAGTTGCCGCATGCTGAGAAGAGTGTGAAGTGTGAGGTCTCCGGAGGCTGGCTGTCCCCATGGCCAGTTCAAACCATGGGAAGCTGCATATAACTGTCCCCTGGGGAGTGCCAGTGACCAGGAGTGCCATGAACATGTCGTGCAAACAGTGAGAGGCATCTGAGAAGAGTGGGACAGCAGTTTGCTCGGCAGTTTGTGCGAGAAGGGCAGCGCACTCTGCCAGTTGTCGGGCTGCTGCTTGCTTTGCTCACCGCAGGCTTAGGCTGCAGCCCTGAGGGTCACCCCAGCTAGCTGTTGCCTGTGCAAACCTACCCAGCAGCTTGAGGTCTCCAGGTCTCCAGGGAATTAGAAAGGCTTATCAGTCAGTGCTTTGAGATCTTCGGAACTGTCATGGTAGAGACCAGGCGAGGGCTGTGCTCTGCAGCAGCCAGGAGCCAGGAGCCATCTACCTAGCCAGGCTAGCCTGGGACAAGTGGAGGTGGCCACCCAGATAAAGCTTCCTATCAGGTAAGCTGCTGCCCAGGTGGAGGACTGCAAACTACCCCACGCCCCTGAGTGGAGGAGAGTGCAAGCTCCACCTCTGCAAGGTGTGCTTTGGTGGAGTCACTCAGGCAGAGGCTGGAGGAGACCACACCAGCTGCACACACTAGATGATACAAAAGGAAGCAGAGAGTGCTAACAGTGGGCGACTCTCTGCTGAGAGGCACCGAGGCACCCATCTGCTGGCCTGATA
>NW_009219305.1:0-34318 GCF_000690835.1 Fulmarus glacialis
GGCCCGCCCGCAGCGCCAGGCGGCAGAGGGCTGCGGTACAGCCCGGGGACTGCGGCCCCTGTGGGAGCGGGCGTCTGTGTCACGCTGTTACCCACTAAGGCGTTTGGAAAGCACTGAAAAGGTTCACCGGTGAATCGCCTCTGTTGATGTCAAATTATTTAAAAATCACCCATTCGTGATTGACAAAAAGGCCATAAAGCCCATCAACTCAGTAGTTCGTGCGTATGTATTGTGTATCACAGAATGCATCGTTAGGTTAAACGTGTCCTCTTTTTTTGGTACTGTAGCTTTCTCTTCAAAGTCTGAACACCTATCCCTGGTCCCAAAGACAGAAAAAATAGATAAGCTGTACAATTTTCTCTTGGGTCTGTAGGCCCAAATTCTTCTGGAGCAGGAACGAGGGGGGAATGCCAGTGTCCTGCTGGAGCTAGGAAGCCCTTTTGTGCTGCTGGGTCCCACCAGCAGTGCTCAGTCTGAGGCCGCTCTGGTTTTGGCGATTGGCTGGGGTACTCTCAGCTTTGACGTCCTCCTCTCCTCCAGGCTGGAGGAACTCCTGGTACAACTCGTGCTTTAATCTGACTGACTCTTCCTTCGCTTCAGTACCCCAGGAAGCAACACCACCTGAAATGGCCACAGCTTGGCCTGAGCTGGACTGTTTATTTGCAAAATACTAGAACTTCCTCATGTTGAGAGGTATTTAGTTAAGTTGCAAGAGGATGAGAAATTATTTGCTAGAGTCTGTATGACTGAAACAAATCTGCTGATGGAGACCTTGCAGGGTAAATGGTCTACTGTCAGAAATCTGAAAGCATAACATTTTATTTTCTGTTTGTTGGCAAAATTTCTGAAGAACTTTATAAATTTGTGTAGGATCTTATTAATTTAATCACACTAATTTATAGTAAACTTTTCATTAAGAGTGAGTCACCCTTCTCAGCTTCTAAGTCATCCAGTAAACAGGGCTTTCAGACATACATTTTTATTATTTCAGCACCAATTACACTGATACCGTTGATAGTTGCCAGTAACATGAAAACAACTACTGTGGTGTTCTGTCAAATTTAATATTCAATAGAGGTGCCGAATGAAGGAGGCAAATCATTGTTTACTACCTTGATCACACAGGATAGCATATACAAAGCCCATCTTTTCAGGGCAGATGAGAAACAAAGTAGTGAATCTGGCTAGCTTTTTGGCTTAAGAAATACCTGTCTCACAAGGGTATTTGAATAAGCGTCTGTTGATACCAAACTGTGCAACGGTCAAATAGTTTTGTTTACCGGACTTAATCATGTGCAGTGTACGTTATTGGAGACACTGTGCTGAGCCTTGTTAGAGTACATATATTAACGTCTGGGCAAGAAGCCTTCCTAACTAGAATAGGATCTAGGTACAGTGATAAAAATATTGAAGGCTGGAAGGATTGAAAATAAGTGGCAAAGAATATAAGTGATAAGATTTGAAGAGTTATACACTGATAAGCAAAGTGTCAAATAGTATGTATGTATTGCCAATAGCTTAAAGATAATAGGAAGGAACTTTAAATTGTTTTAGTGAGAAAAAAACAGATAAGATTCAGACCAGTTGGTAGATAAAGATATTACAACTGTACCACTGTAGCTGTATAGAAAAGGTAGATGTGTTTCATAAGTTTGAGGGGTTTATTAGTACTTGAACTCAGCAGCATAAATACCTAGTCATCCTTCATTTGCAGTGCTTCTACTGAGACTACTGGCAATGAACACTGCACTCAGTAGTTAATATTTGCAAGATTATTTCAATTCAACCACACATAAGCAAAATACTTAGGAGGCAGATGTAACAAAGTGATGTACTTTATATGGTTCGTTGGGTAGGCTTTTTGTTTGCACTGGTGCATTTGTTTATTCAGTTTTTATCTGAGGAAAAGGAAGGCTGCAAAGGAAGGCTGTTTGAGGAGATTAACGAGTACACATCTGCCTTCTGAAGGGCTACTGAGCTGTGGTAACCTTTTAAGTTACAATAAGATCATTGCGTAAGAAATACATCAGTAAGAAATCTGTGTAGAATGAATAGCTACTGATCTTGCAGACCTCAAAGAATATGTAATCCCTCTAGTGGGAAGACTGAAGTCAAGCAACACAGAATGTTAGTACTATTGTCTTTTTTTGAGTTAATTCAGTATATTTTCCTAAGAAAGGACCTGAGTAAAATAATTTTGTTTAGAAAATGAAAATTATGTATGCAATTTACAGTCCATAGCTTTTGCTGGATTCTTCATAATAATGATGTTAAGAAGATACAGTAATATAGCATTACTGCCTTAAAATCTGATCACAGGTCACATTCATTGTATGTACCACCCTTTCTCACAGTGAACGAAGGCTAGCATAAACCCACTACAAGTCACACTTGCTGCTTGCCCCTCTTCCCTGCCTCTGCCCCACTAAGTCTGGGTACGTTTAACCCTGACATGAGCTTGCACGTGATGTGGGAATTCAGCCACCCTGAGCTGAAAGCCTCAAGCCACACCATGCTGCCAGTTATGTTCCCATCTGGTGTAGCGGCTGGGAGCTCGGTGGTGGTGTGCTGAGGTGTCACGCTTTCCTGGCAAGCCGGGTGTGGAATTTGTCCTTTCCAGAACTGCAATGAAAGAAGCTAGGGAGGAGACAGGGAATTAAAGTTCGAATTTCCTGAAGTGTTTACTTAGCACATCTGAGGGGATAAAAACTTGAGAATAAGTATATTACTTAAGGAGGGATAAAAAATAATCTCCTTACCCTTTTAATTGCCATAACTCGAGAAGAGGCATACATTCAAACAGTGGAAAGGTAAATTTAGTAGAGACTAGAAGTCCTTAATACAATGCCTCACTCGGTGCCCAGAATGAATGGTGCTCCACTGTTCTGCTGCTTTTTCCTCTCTTTGACACCACCCTTTCTTTTTCTGTTTACTGCACATTATTTATACTCAGTTCTGCAGCTAGTTATTCTGTACAGGGATTTTCTGTAATAGCCAAGTTTTATGTTGGAATCATCAAATAAGGTACTTGCAAGGGTATGGTACAGGGGGAAGACATTTCTGTCACTTTATAGGTAAAGAGAGTATGGAGATTAAAAGTTTCTATAAATTTTGATTGTCAAGTTTGAGCTATCTCCAACCCCATATGACTTTCAGACTTTCCCCCCCAGCTCCAACCTCTTTAACAGATGATTCAGTGGTGACCAACTTCCTTACCCCATGCTCATCCCCTTCTTTGTTTCCTCTGTGTTCAGCATTGTGGGAATTTTTCATCACTCACTGGGCATCAGCAAGAGTATCACCGAAGGCCTAAGGCAAGATAACCTTAATTGTGGATGGTGCAGCTAGTGAGGTTTTGATACTGAGATTTTTGAGGCTAACGATCAGCTTTTATTCAATGCAGTACAATAACACAACTTACCATGTCTGTTTCATTATAAATATAGCAGTTTGTGCTATATATATTCCCCAGGCACAGGATCTTTACAGAATTAAAGCTAAAATGTAGTTTTTCAGTAACAACATTAATTTCTAAGATCTCGCAGCTTGCAATCAGATGTTTCCCAAGATGGTCTTTAACTAAAGTTGTAATTACATTATAAAGATATCTGAAGATAACAGTGATACATGCCTATGACTTGGAAAAGACATTTGCAGTTCTGCTTTCTTTGCATATCACTTTACAACTGATCTTTATTCCTTTACCACATACCTTATTTCAAAACCTTCAGTACTGAAAACTTGGGTAATTTAAAACAGATTGATGAGAACTAGAGCAAGTCATGCAAGCTCCTTTAATCCTTGGTTGAATAACATAGGGTCAGGATCCAGATCTGCACTGGTTTTGCCAGACAGAAGCCGAAGTATGAAAATGAACTGCATATAAATGATTGCGGCACAGAATAAATTCAGCAATAAGGCATCTGATTCCCTTAGCACTTTTTACAATAGTATGTGTCAGCATATATGTTCTGATATAAATCAGAGTATATATTATGCTACTTTACCTTCTTACAGGGTAGGACTCAGCTGTACTGGCTGGAAGATAAGTGTTAGCTTGTAAAACTCCCAGTTGCAGATGAATAGAAAGTGCTGCGAAGCCTGGTTCTTCTGAAGCAGTCGTGGGTATCCAGCTACAAGAGGGTATTCCTGGTTCCACTCCCTATTTTCTGAATGATTTCTTTAAAAACCTGTGGCTATCTAATGAAAAATGGACAAATAGTCCAGGAGGCCAAGCCTGAAATGCATGATTTGTGGGCTAAAGAAAAAGATCCCACTTGTTTGTTCTCTTGATTAAATTTTCAATTGCACAGTGGCTTTGTTTTAATACATGAGCTGAAGCATGTTATTTTACAAAATGCCCTTGAGCTAGGAATTTAGAGCACTAACTTGTTCTCAGGTAGCCTAAAACTCATTTTTGCCACTTTGTGGGTGAAACCCCTAAGCATTAGGGGTTAGATGTGTATTAATTATGCAAGAAAGTGGCACTGTGCTGTTCTCCCCACCACGTTTTGCACTGAGCTCAGTTCTGCCGCGTGGTCCTGTCAGAGGAGTTAGGAATTATGCTCTGCTTGAGTACCAAAATGGTGGTAGGTGGGAAATAAGCTCATAGCTGGTTAGTCAGCCGTGGGGCAGTACTTCTGGGCAGAAAACCAGCGTGTAGAACGTACAAATCACATTTCAGGTGTCTAAATTCTGTGATTGTCACTCATTAGGTGCCTGATGTCCATTTGGGCTCTCATTCTTACCTCCTAGCTTTCTTGAGAATCTAGGCAGATAGCATTTATTCTGTCCATGTCTAGTGCTCGAACTGAGTTGACACCACTGCAGCGCTACTAGAATTCATCTTCGTTTGCTGATCTGTAATTTCCATAATCGATGAGACTGGCAGAATTACTGGGGAAATGACTTGGGCTGGTTTGCATATGACTCACCCAACAGCATGCAAATAAATGACTTGAGGAAAATAAAGTTTATTTTTTCTTTGCTTGTTTAATTGCCCCACTACCACAAATGATGCAACGGAGTTTCTAGCATTTGGGGAGATCACAAGTTTCAGCACGTCTGGAGTGAAAGTGCCACACCCTGTGGAAAAAAATCACTTTCCTGATCATGATGTTTCCCCTTGGTGCCTGTTTGGTTACTGTTTTTGTTACTACACGGGGTGTGTGTTGACAAAATCCTCCAACATTGCAACACGCATCCCCAAGTGGCCAACAGGAGACGTACTTGCAGTTCCTGTCACAAAATTTTATCATGCTTGAGTACACTCTTAAAGCAATACCAGTGAACACAAAATTTCTTCCTCTAGCTGTGGCTTTTGTAAATATTTTTTCTCACGTGTATAGTCCATGCTGTTTTCCTTGTCCCTTATATTAGCTTTTTTGCTCCTTTTGTTTTGTTGCTTATGACCTTTCCGAGCTAAAGATCGAAGGAATCAGCCTATTGCTGTCCCCGAAAGCGCCCACGAGATGTCACACTGGTACTTCTAGTACGGGCACATCAGCCCATGCTTGGTGGCTTTCTAACCTATACCCGGGTTTTACCATATACAAGTATAAGCTCTGCCAAAGGTAGAAACGGAACCCACCTAGACAGGCGTCAGGTACCTGCTGCGGGAGCAGCTCCTTGGGTCTCAGTGCTGATCTCTAGTAGGAGCTGTAATATTCCTGAGCCATTCTTTGTGCCAAACTTCCTTTGTAAATATCTAACAGTGGTTTAGGAGTTTGCATATAGATTTTTCTATCGGGAAAAAAAACCACTTAGCATGGGTTCAAGCATATATTTTTGAAATGCACTCTGAAGTTTTTGGCTAATATCTACGTGTTTGGATATGATGGTTCTAAATAACTAAGTTGGTTAAGCAATGTAATTTCTAAAGTTAGCTATAAGTCTGCCACTTAAAGTGTTCCATTTTGCCGTATTCTATATGAACTAGATCACAGGGAACATTTCTCCTCCCTCTGTTGGGGGTAAGATTATGTGATATGGGAAGAATCTTTTTGTCCACCTAGAAAGAGTAAGCACTATCTACACATGAGGTCATGATAAGTCAAATAAAGTCAGTAATCATTAGCCAGCTATGTATAATAATGTATCAAAACGTATTCGTATTTGATGCATCGAGCTTCAAGACATGATACCATGGCTATCAGGACAGCTGGTGCTATACAGATTGTTCTTATTTCAGGTTTGTCAGATGTCTTGTACACCTTTTTTTTGTTGTCATATTGATGCTTCTTTCTTGTCCAGTTCTTTTGTAGCTGAATCCTTTCATATGTTAATATGTACACCTAATTATAGGTGATTCTTCCTTATTCTTTCAGTAAAATGATTAGCATTTTCAGGAAAATAAAATAAGCGTTCTACATAACCTCTTAGTAAAAACATCCACATATGTTGTTTGAAACTATGCATAGGGCTTATAAGAAAGCAAAGGGGTAAAGAGACCAGACAGGCTGTCAGTTGCTGTAGTCTGTGCTCCAAAAAGTTTAGGGCGCTCTAATTAGAAAAATGTACAGAGCTTTATTGTTTTGCTGTTCTGATAACTGTATATTATCATGAACAATAATACATATTTTCATATAATCTACCTGCTCCAGGAATCTTTACAGGTGTTAATAATCCTTGCTGTTTTGCATTTGTGTTGTGCATGCTTGACATGTTACATCCAGAAATGAATTGGCCTTGAGCTGTCTAAGAGCACTCTGCAAGTTTACAGCAAAGCTTTCTGATACCTTTGAATTTTATTTAAGCAAAAGTTAAAGCAATTGGTTGGTGGCAGCAAACACTAAAAAAAAGGCTCTTTGAAGTTTGGAGCTGCTCTCAGATGTGGGAGCCCAGTCTGGGCAGTGTCCATCCATGGGTGGGCTCCCATGGCTGGCTAAAGTCCTTGTGAAGCCAACAAAGATGTGTATAAGCACAGTCACCTCCACACTCTTCTGGATTAGAGAGTTTGTATAACTCTCTAAGGATGTTCCCATCCTCTTCCCTTTCTGCTTTCATCCACAGGTTTTGTGTCTTCGTTCATTTCTGGTGTTTTTATCACCTTTTGTATTAGCTAATATCTAGTATGGTTTACTGAGGATCTAGCTTAAGCATAGTACCTCCAAATCTAACACAGCAAAGCATTGTCACAGCCTTTCACACACATATTTCAGATACATACTTCACAAAATTGATCAAAAATATCGTTCTCTTCCTGTTCTAAAGCAGAGGCTAATGAAAATATTGAAGACTGGGAAAAAAATCCTAAAACCCATGGTCTAATAAAACCATGAACATATTCAGGGCAGAGCCAACTCCATAGTCGTTCTGACATGTAAGATGGTTATATGATAGCTCATGACCGTCATTATCTTGGATTTAAGGGGCCCCCGTTCTTCACTGGTAGCGAAGTTACAGTGAGTTACTCCTGCATAGTCCTGTTTTGCACAGGAACTTACGATGATGCAAAGACTGAATCAGTGAACAGTCTTGTGAAACTCTCTGCTGAAAACCTGCTTGGGAGAGGAGGTCACAGATTCCTATTTTCATGCTTGTAGAAGTGGCCAGGGTTTTTGTATCTAAGAAGTAAGTAAGTCTGCTTCCTCTGGAGGTTTGCTTTTCTTAAGAAGTGAGCGGGGAGAGAAGAATAAGGATGGATTAAGTGCTTTATTTTGTTTCCCTCATGAACTCTGTTAATAAAATTAGTCAGAAAGCAATTCTCTGCAAATACTGCCCTCTTCCTCTCTGGAATAAAACATGGAGGCATGTTAAGGGGTATCGTTGTCCTGGCTGAAAAAAATCTGATTAAAAAGTTGTATCTACATATCTTCAATGTAGATATACATTAGGTACGAGTACTTTGCACCCAAAGAAAGGGACTTGATTTTCTTCTGACGCAGGAGTTAGAGCTCAGGGTGTCAACAGCCGTCAGATGCCTCTGATTCTGTCTGCCTTTGAACACTTCTCTTTACCACTTACCTCCTTGTAAACAAGACTTTTTTTTTTTTTCCCCTCTGGGTCTTTCCACTTATTTAATTTGTAAAATCTTTAGGTAGAACTCCCATGATTCAACTAATTACAGCATGAATATTCAGCAGACGTAATCTTATTTAAGCATTTATTACATCCAAGATTGGGATTTAAGGCACGTTCACAGAGTGCATTAGCACTGCACTGTGATCCCTTTTTAGCTTCTGCCATAGGTAACAGATTGAATTTAATTAGTTTATTTTATTATTATGTATTTTCTAAAAACTAAACATCCCTACTTAGAAAGTTGTTGTTACTGTATTTTCCACTAAATTTATTTTTACTGTTTTTCCTGGCACATCTCTGACAGAAACAGTGTTTGGACTGATAACTGAAACTTCTCTCCAGATAGCTAAGGCAAAAATCCATGGCTCGCTATTCACACATGCTCTGTGCTTGTGCTAGAGTGACCTACTTAAGAAACTCTTCACTTTTTTTTGCTCATAACCGTGTGGGGAAAGAAGCAGATGATGAAACAGCGTGATTGTTTTTTCATTCGTCTGTTTTTAGGAACTTGTGGAAGAATAAGCAAAAGGTATGCAAGTGATAGCGTTCACACACTCATTCCCGCATTTTAAAGAATAAACATGCATTTTGTGATGGAGTGTAACCTTCTGCATTCTGCAGGCGATTAACGTTTCATCTGATGCTGGTGTCCCTATGCTAAACTCAGTGACCTAGGCTTGACTAAAGCATCCACACCAGCATCCAAGTTTGATCTAATGTTTGCAAGAGACAGTGAATCCACCCATGTTAAAGAATACTTACCTGATAACATGAGGATAATTGTTCTCACTTTTTTTGTCTTCAAGGCACAACCAGAAGGTTTTTAATCTAACTTTGTATGGCTTTAACTCCAAGCATTTTTGTTGTATCTTTCTCATGCTGGGATAATGATATTTGATACTGGTGCTTTGTCTCTCTAATGGTTCTAATACTTCTCCTAACCTAAGCATTTACAGCTTATTAGTCTTCATGTTCTTTTCTTTGGAAAGAGAAGTTGTAATGGAGCCATACATTTCCTTATGTGTGTTCTTTGAAAATAAGTGCAACAGCATCAAATGTCAAATACCTAAACCTGGGAAGAATTGAACAAGTTTCTTTACTCTCAGCCTCTGGGTAGAGTGCTTTAAATAGAGTTGCAGCTTTAAGCCAAGTCAAAGCTGTCTAGTACACTTGTGGTTTTACCTGAAGCTTATGTGATACTCCCTGTATACTTCTCTCACACCTGCTTTGTTAAACAATCCCAGAGTTGCATATGTTTGTATACCTTGTATTTTTTTCTGCTGTTTCATAAAAGAGATGAGCTGCTTTTTGACACTTCTCCAGTTACTGGATTATGAAATTCGTCATTAGGATAATGACCAGGGTATGTTTTATTGCATTCACCTCTAACTTTTTTTGCAGAGGTGAATGAATTAAATTCCTGTAGTCTATAAATGTAAGGAATATTTCCACATTCTTACACCATTTTTGGTGTAACGGACTTTTCTCCAGAGTCTTCATTGTTCTTTTCACAATGTGAAACAGTATGCAGCCGCTGCTCTCTGCAGCAGTTGAGTAACTTCCCTGTACATCTGAAAATCACAAGACCATGTTAGATCTTTCTCCTGTCCTCCCGTTCCTACGCCCCTAGCATATTTGAACATGGTTCATAACCCTTTCTAGTAGACCCTCTGTGAATAGTTTTCAGCCGGTGCTTTCCAGGCTACCTCTCCTTGGGCTGGAAGTGTGGCATGCAGTCTTTGTTCCTTGACAATGACCTTCTGCAGAGCTGGATTCAGTGGTGCCGGGGCTGAAAATGCAGCATTCATCAAATCGCTTCCATGTGTATCTGTCCTCATTGCGCATAAGGATTTCCAGGGTCATATAGCTTGCACATTTCCTCAGCAATGATTTTATGTTTGTTATGTGTAATGGTAGGCCTGCAACTAATTCCTGAGAAACTCCCTAGAAGCCTGCTTATGTGGTAGTTGTTCTCCATGTGAATTTACCAGAGTAGGCTACAAAAACTGTAATCCTGCAGGTAACATACTAGCTGTTTTCACAGTGTTACTAACAAATTTTTATTAGCATTTGTTTTTTGTGAAATTGTGTTCAAGTTTGAGCTTATCCGCAGTGACTGTTAATATTTTTAGTTTTTTACTTTATTTAGGTTTTTAAATTTTAAAATAAAAAAAGTTGTAGTTGGAAATACCTTGAATCTTTCATTGTCATCATCAAGAGACTTTAGTGTGTGGTTGTATTTCCACATATGCAGTAGGACCAGTATGATTTATATTTCTCCATAAATATATATATAAAATCACGCTTTTTCTTCTTACACCTGAGCTTCCTCTCTGGCGTAATATATATGTTCCATATATAGCCACCATTCTGGACACTTCAGATAAGTCATGGAAATAATAAATTATGTTGGCTGAATACTACAGTTTAAAAAAATTCAGGCTCTGTGTATATATATTATTATATATATTGAAGTGAGGGTAATCAGCTGTCAAAATCATTTGCCAAAAGTTGTGGTGAGTTTTCTAATGTTTAAACCAAGTTCAGCAATTCTTCCAGAGTATCTTTAATTCAGGAGTTTTCAGCCCACTTTAATGGATTACCTGCCAGCAATAACAAATGGTAACTAGGATAAAACTGCATGCTGTCAGGAAGCTTAAACTTTACAGCAATCTGCATTACTGTTGGAAAATTTGTAGGGGTCTGTGAACTGAAAAATATGACAAGTCCTGATAATTCAGAAAGGAATTAATTCAGGCAGTGTCTACAGCCCGTGTTCCGCAGGAAGAGCGAATAGCTAATCACAAGGTTGCCTTCTGGCTCTCTAATCTGTAAAGCTCCTCGTAATTAGAGAACTATCCTCAGCTTCAGGAAACCTGTGTCCAATTCCTCTCCTTGCCTCTGACTTCCTACCTGATGTTGTATGAGTCACTGACATAGGGATCATTAAAGAAACTTGGGATATGTCTGTGATGACAGTTAAGTGTGAATCTAAGTGTCAGCTTCTTTGTAAAAGACAGGGAGGACAGCTTTGGCAGGAAACATGGGTGTGTGTCTGTTTGTTGGAAGAAGAGGTGCTGGAAGGAATTCGGTGGTTCAAGGTATTCAGTGATGCTTGGGTATTCAGTATTGTCCCAAAAGTCAGCATGTAGCTGCACAAGCCCCTTCATCCCTCTCAGACTTCTGTAACTGGACAGGAGGTATCCCTCGGGCCCTGGCAAGACTGAGTAACTTAAGTTGTTGGATTTATTTATCTCGACAATGCTAGGCAGGCTTTAAAGTAAAACAAGACTGGAGTTTCTGCAGGGTGACTTGAGGTTTGACCTTTAAACCAATCCAATTAAAGATGGGATTTGGTTTCCAATCTTTACTTATGGGCCTGGAAAACAGAAGCTACAAGCAAACAAACAAACTATAATCCTGTATGTATTTAACATAATTCCCTGCAATTACTTCTGCACCCATCCCCTCTGATTGCCTGGGCCAGTTCTGAGGGATGGAGACGCTGCGTCTGTCCTGTCCCAGGGCTCCCGAAGCTCTGATTCATCGCTAGCCAAGTGGGGAGGGGGAAGCTGCCCCATCCCCTCCTTCCTCCCAGGGACGACCCCTCCGGCCACCTCCTCGGGTTCTGCTCACCCTGTCCAGCTCTCATGCGTCTTCTTCGTTGAGTATTGTAGGGTTTCCTTCGGTTCAAATTTTCATGCCACGTTAATGGTTTACCCTTTCTTCAGTGAGCTCCTGTGTTTGATTTTGCTTCAGTTCTTTAACTATGAAATGAAGATGATGGTGTCTCGCATTGAAACAGAGCAGTCCATTAATCAGTCTCTGTCCCGTATCTGTCCAGTTGGACACTGGCATCTCTCCTGATTCTTTTCCCCTGGGGAAACAGTTTTTCCAGCTGTATTCACTACTGAGCCATGTAAGTCCTGTGCCTGATGCACAGCTGGGTTTGCTACTGCTGCGGCTCAACAGTGAGTGGCGTGGTGTGGAGCGGCAGCTGCCTCTGGAAAGGTTGTTGTAAAGGGTAAGAAAATAGGCTGATTTGTAGCAATTTGGACTGCGGAAAGAAGACTATGGTGGGATCCTAAAACCTGGCTTGGACTTCAGGGCTGCCAAGATCAAACTCTTCATTTAATTATTTATAAAGTACTGAAATAATTGGTACCATGCAACCAAAAATGTGTGACATTTTCTGTCATGGAACCAGTAGGGAAGAAGAAAAACAGGTTTGTCTTTTTCCTTCTTTCCTTCTCTCTCTCTCATTCTAATAAATTTTTTACTTTTGTTCCATATACTTTTCTCCAGAATGATTCTTTGAAAATACCTCCCTCCTTCTATGCCAGCACTCAGTCATAGATAATCTGTCCCAAACATGCCTATTTTGGGACATTCTGTTTTGGTCTAGCGGTGTTCAACCACCTGTGTCCTGCAATGATAAGCATATTACAATAACTTACTTTTTTTCATTTTTCATTTATCGATTTTCTGAAGTCTCTAAAGAGAGATTTATAGAGACTACACTTTCTCATCTTCCATAAAACTGGGGAAAAAAAATTAATGGGCCTCTGCACTGATGTTTAATAGCTTGAGTCTACTGGTTGCAGTTAAGCTTTTCCTAGATTAAATCTGAGCAAGTGTGAAGAGAAGCAAACACAGTGAAGGGGCTGTATTTGAATGAATCTGGAATAATAAGCAAATCTGGATGTGGAAGCAAAAAGAGAGACAGGAATAAAGAATGTGTGTGAAGCCATATAAACAAAAAATTACCACTTCTGGTTTGCAGCCTTTGGAGACATTAGCTAAGTTTCATGCAGTTCTCTGAGGT
Organism: Fulmarus glacialis; assembly: GCF_000690835.1. Taxonomy (NCBI): domain Eukaryota; kingdom Metazoa; phylum Chordata; class Aves; order Procellariiformes; family Procellariidae; genus Fulmarus; species Fulmarus glacialis. Next base: position 12,848 of record NW_009219305.1, read on the forward strand.
CTGTGTATGTCCTCTCAAGGTTCTGCAGTGTATTTTTTTGTAGCACTGAGGTTCCTTGTAAGAAAATAATATGTCAGGGGTCTAGTCTTGTCAGAGCTAATATTTATGTCAATTCTGGATTCCCAGATTCAAGAACATTAAATTAAGGCAATGTGCAACAATAAGAGATGTGCAGTTTTTCTTATCACGGTGATATGTATAAAAAAAAATATCTTGAGGAATGTCAACTTCCTCCAGGGAGCACATAATTCATGTTAATGTCAGGAATTAGAGATACAAATGGAGATCCACAACAGAAGCACGTATAATGCAGAGGAAAAAAAGTGTCTCTGTAGGAGAGAAAAGCTTCCATAGTGTGTGGAAGAGAAGCCGTATTTAGGCTATTACGGGAACACCAAAGATTCATTAAATATGTTAATCGTAGTGTGGAAGAGCAGCTGAACATAGGTTACATAGTTCCTGTGAGTGTTCATACTATTCACCAGTTCATTATTTGGACTAGTGTTTGAGACAAGAGATACTCTTGTAAAATCTTGTGTCCGATGCCGTAAAAACCTGACATGCTGGAAAAAAGGGGCTTTCTAGGCTGGGTCATGAACAGTCATGTCTTGGAGTGAGAGGTGACTGTTAGATAAGGCAGAGAAGGCTGAGAGAAGGTCATGCTGCAGAGCAAAAATAAGTTGCAGATCTCAGGACTTGCAGTGTGGTGTGGTGGAACTGAAGGGAATTGCTCAGATCTCCGTGGTTCAAGATCCAGCAGTGTCTGTGGTGTCAGCTGCATCCCCTGGGGCCAGTGCGTGTCTGACATCCCATTACTGTCTCAAGTAAATCTAATTAATTAAATAATTTCTTTTCACTGAGAAGTGCATTTTTTTGGTTGAAATGGATATTCCCTAGGTATAACAAAAAGGCAAAAGGAAGTTAAATTAGCCACATCGTGCAGGATGTAGAGGTCTAAAAATGACACTATGCTGTAGCGCTCTCCATCAGAATAAATCTTTCTTATGCAATGAAATCAAGCTTAGTTGTTATCGTGACAATGTCCATGTGACTATTTATTTAAAAAGCTGTAATTTATATTTTCTAAGTGTTAACTCTGATTTAGAAATAGGTTTGGGAGTCAATGCTTTACTCCTGCAGGAATTCTTAGAATGGCATTATGTACATATGCACATAAAGGTTCTTCTTGGCTTCTGGGAACCATACGGAAAACACCCTTTCCAAAATTCATTTCGTGATCCTCTCTGACCAGGCTTTGTCAGTACATAAAAAAAATATTAAAATACGAAGAACTCAGCTATGAGAAGTGTATACAAGCTACCAACAGTTTTCATAGCATTGGCTATTGTTTTCAAAATATTGCCATTGAAAGCTTTTAGTTTAACCATCATGTAAGATTAGTGAAGGAATTTGTTTTCTCTACAATGTTCAAGAAATAAATATGTAAATTTGTGATGCAAATACTCCCCAGCTGCCCAAGAATAACAGGATATGAAAACCCTCACTTAGACTGGAAAAACAAGTGCTACTGGAGATCTGCCCTATTATCTACTGAAGTCAACAGCGAGCCTGCTGCTGACTTCAGATGCGAGGGCTCTGGATCAGCTCCTGCGAGCTGCCGCGTGCACCCCGTGCAAACAAGCAGCATCGTCTCCTCGGTTTGTGCACAGCAGGTACTGGCACTTTGTTCCTGGAGTAAACAGCAAATTGCAAATCGCAGCTAACCACTTCACATTTTCGGTAAATCTCAGCCGGTGTTTTAGCGTAACAAAGCAATGTGAGATCAGTCCCTGAAGAAATTCTTTTGTCTTTCCTGCAGGAGCTACAGTCCTGCGCGTGTTTGAGACTATGGTTTAGTAGTGAGTGAATACACAGGTGGCATTCAGTCAGGCCGCAGTTCCTTTGCACTGATTCTCAGTGAGGGTGAAGAAGACTTGGTTTGGCCTGTCCTTCTCTTACACACGGCACTCAGAAACACACGGGAGCCCGTTCGCTGAGAGGAAAGGAGGCAGAGCATTTGCAATGTTTGTATTTCATAAAGCATTGCTGTTAAATGGGTGTTAGTTGTCATGGCTGTTGCAGTTTAAACTCCAACCCATTGGTTCAGCTGTGAGGGAAAGAAAAGGGCGTGTTTTGGATCTGTATCTGCATAGGCAGAAACCCTGAAAACAAATCCTTTAAAAAGTAGTAAAAAAATCCCAATCTGTATCTTGGAACTGTTACTATTTGTAATAACATAAATCCGGAGTAACTCTGTCACTGAGACCAGAATTTGGCCCCAAAATGGCAAATCTAGAGGATATTCACTTGGGCTGCTGCTGCTTATTTTCTGCTCTGTCTGTCCCTTTCTCTTCTACCTAGACGCACACACAAGGACACTCTCTCTTTTTCTGTGTTGTTCTCCTTCTCTCTTGCTGCTGCTTCTGCCTCTCTCTCCTCCTCTTTAGGGAGCTGTAAAGAGGTGTTACAGGCATCTTCACAACAGTCTTGTCACTTAGGCCCTTTGAGCCCATACAGAATCCCTTTTGTAGTCAATTATTCCATAAAATTAGCATGGAGAATCTTTGATGGAAGCTTGAAATGGAGTGACAGGTCAAGGAAAACTTCTGTTTAGACCTATATAAACATACGTATATCAGTTTATGACATGCCAGGTATGATGTATGCACCAGTGCTGGTTAGTAAGAGTACTTGGTGCCAGAATTATTTCCAAGAAATCTGGCTCCACCGATTGCTGATACACCAGACTCCTTTACCATGCTTTTGGGGATTAAGAGCAAGTTCTTTCTGGGCCAGTTGATGACGTGAAGAGGGGATATATGTCCAGAAGAGGGTATGTATGTCCAGAACTAAAAAAGACTCTGTTGTTGAGAAATGTTTTGAGAAGTATCGTTCAGATAGTTATTTTTTTTTAAAGCTGCTTGATAGTGCTTGTTTGAAAGTGCAGTTAGCTATACTAGTTAGCATGCTCATGCTTTCATATTTGTATTTATCGTCTGCATGGACAGGGAGGAGAACAACAGAGAGACAACAGATAGAAAGCAATTCTGTTCCTATGAAAACAAACACATTTTGCCTTTTCTGTATTCTCCAATGAAAAGGAGGCTGTCAGATCCAAACTAACAGGAGGTCACCATCCCAGCTGGATCCTGGTTTTCCACAACATCCTCAGCTCACTTTGATGACTAAGCAAAGATCTGCTTATGTGAGCATCCAAGGAGCAAACAAGATGGGGGAAGGTGAGCTCAGGCAGCTGGCTGAAGGCAGGATCCCATTTTATTCCTTGCTCCAAGGTCTTCCAACACCTTTGTACACCTGAGCGTACCAGCAGCTGCATCGTATCAAAAGAGGTTCCAGAAATAATAACAGAGCTCAACACTGTAAAAAAAATTCTTTATTGTGATTAAAATATGTATATTTTCATAGAATATCTGTAATATTGCATCCAAAGATTTATTTTTTGAAAAATCAACAATATTCTGTTCATGAGATGTAACCATGACATATAATACAACCCTGATATAATGGGATTTTCCTTCAGTTTCTTTCCTTACAACTTACTGCTCACACAAAAAATCACTGACCATTTTTTGCCTGTACTTGTAGAGAAGCTTAGGTTTGTGAGCACATCTCACGTCTTTCTGGCATTTTTGTCTCTCCTCCATCCCCTTGCAACCTGAGTTTCTGGTAGAGCACTACAAACAAGGATTCAGTAATCCTTGGCCCATACACTTTGAACATTACAGTTCCTGTACACAAACCAAACAAATCTTACTCAGCGATCTCTAAGGTATGAACATAGGTTTCTTTTGGATCAGATGTTAATGGAGGGTAAACTAATATTGGGAGGGGGAGAGCTCTTCCTCAGCCAGCATCCATCCCAAGATCATTCTTTGGGTGCTGGTGGCTTCTGGAGGTGGAAACAGGGTGTGTGTTCACACGCATGTGTGCGCGCGCGCGTGTGTGTGTGTAGGTGCACGTAGACACTCAATGGGCGGGACAGGGAAGAGGGGCAGATGCCATCTAATGCCAAAGGTTACGCTGGTTCTGCCCAGACCTGGAGGAGGTTTGGAACGAGGGAGGGACATGGAGCACCATTTAGTTCTCTCATACTCTCGTTAGGATTGGAGAGTGAATAGGCAAGGGGAGATATACTGAGCAAACGAGAGGCCTGTGCCTGTGTGAAAGCATGCCTGAGGTGCAGGAGCTCAATGGCTTTGTTTGAGTTGTATTTTAAGCTTGCCATTGCAGAGGCTTTATTTTACTCAGGGTCTGGCCATGTTTTTCACTTTTTCTCTCACTCTCCAGATAAAGGAGGCTCAGGGCTTCATTTTGGTATACCTTCATAATCTTTTTTTTTTCTTCTTCTTCTTTTTGATAATACAGGTTAGTCTAATTATACAGCAGACTTGTTGATAATGTAATTTGACTGTTCTGAGTATTGGGGATTTCTCTCCCAGCCCTGTCGAATTCGCGTGAGAGGTTTGTCTAGACAAGGAAATACAAGCACAAATTTGACAACCAGTACAATGCACGGAACAATGAGGGAGAGCATATAGGCATTTGGAAGATACCATCTGTACGATAATGGGCTCAGGAACCGCTTTCCACCGTAAACCAATGTGTGCGCAGTGCACAAAATCAGTGTCAGATATCCCAGTTTGGACTAGGGGAGAACAAAGGAAAGAAAGAAAGAAGTGGAGGTTAAAACAGTAAATTAAACCACAACAAATGCAATTTGCAAGACATAGTAAGCTTTGTGGAATGTGCCAACTTTGGGACTAATTGGGGACTGCTGAAATGAAACTTTTATATAATATAAAGGCTCGTATTGTTTTTTAATGAAGATTCATTCAAATGGATCTAGGTGAAACACACTTATTTTTGTTTTTTTTCCTCCATCAACAATCCTGATAATTTTTGCTAGCTCACAAATACTGCCTAGTGGTTGTCATATTTGTGAAAATGCAGAGAAAATGCTGAAATTCAGTGGAGCAATCCAAGCTTTTATATGCTCTAGTGCTAATCCATCCAGAACTACCATACTGTGCAAGTCTTTGGCCTTGATAAAACATTCATTGGTAGTAATTTCCCCTTCCCTTGCCTCCCCTCCCTTGCCAGCCCAGCTCCTGCAGAGGCACGGCAGCTTGCACCAAGCTTCCTCCGAACGGGGGGCTGAGATTATAGTGTTACCAAGGGCAGCCTGTTTATAGGCACAGCAGTTTTTAGAGTCTGCAGAAACTGCAGATTCTCTTTGGATGCTTGGCGTTGAGAGGATCTGAGTTATAAAGTTATTTTTTAGACCCATTTTAACTGAATTATTTTGCGAACCAACAAAATTAGCTGAATAAATGGCTAAAATATTTTGTGACTTAGTATAATTGTGGAATTTGATAATTCCACAATGTCAGCTTTCTGTTTGTCATTTAGGAGCTCAGGTCTTCCCAATTTTCTCTTGTTAATGCAGCAATCCCAGTTGTACCATAAGCAGCCATCAGAGCAGTTGTGGTTTTTTACAGGTGAGCTGTATAGCCATGTAGATTTTTTTTCACTGTGTGATGGTGGATAGTGCACACCTCACATTTGGAGATACTAATGGAGGAAAGCCCTAAGTCTCTGGTAAACCTGCGTGTGGTCATAGTTTATAAGGGAAGAAAGTTTTTTAGAGTAAGTCTTTTCCTTACCTGTACAAATCGAAATTCTCGCCAGTTGACATTGTTGCTGACTGAAGGCAAGGAAGTTATTCCCAGAAGAACAAATAAAAAAAATCCTAAAATCCCCAAAGCCAAATAAGAATCACTAAGCCAGGCATTAGTGGTATTGAGTGGTTCTGTTTTATTGTTCAGTGCCTGAAGAAAAGAAGACCAGGTATATCTTAGTGATAGCAGTTTTAGGAACAACATGCAGAAAAAATATCTTTTAAGGTAACTAGGAGATAAATGTTATACATTAACTCTCTGAAAATCATCAGAGATTTACTTTGAACGCCTACTCAAAAAGCAGAAGAGGCATTATATTACATATAGGTTCTATGTACCTATAATTGTGGTGCATGTTTTACTCTGCTGTAGATCTACTGTTGAGGACAGGTATGTGATCCTTTGTTGTTAAATAAGGTAAGAAAGTCAAAATATGTGCCATTTTAAAAGTCAAAATATGTGCCATTCTTAAAGGTATATGGAGAAATAGGGAAATATGTTTCTTTAAATTACTTGAGCTTCAGAAATTCATATGGACAGTCTAATGTTCTTTACAATAAGGTTATTTTCCTAGTTTCTGTGTTCTTTTTAATTTGTAACAGGGCCAGAAGAAAGCAAGACGCAGAGCAGGGAGCAAGACTTACCTGGGAGATGATTTGACTGCTGATTCTCCATCTTACGAAGAAGCGAATTGGGATAACAAGAGTGTACAAAACGTGCAGAGAAGCAAATGCCAAGGCTACTAGCCCAAGTTGTTTTCTACACAGCATCCACTTGTCCAGCCAGTCTGGGAAACGGAGGTATTTGGTACCTCTGTATAACTGAATAATTGCGGCAAGTACACCAGGAAAATAAACCAAGGCAAGAAGGATGAGTGCCAATATAGGGCAGATCCGATTTGGAATGGAAATTACAATAAAAAATGAAAAGTCTTTGTTTTCATAAACATAAGGGTAAATTACATCACGAGTCAAACAGTAGAAGAAGAAGAATGCGGTTAGACCAAGGGACAAAAGGATGGGAAACTTCCACATTGGAAAGAGCTGCAGAGGGTAATTTTCTATTTCCTGAGCAGCCAAGAGGGATCCCTGATCTAATGGAGTGAGACCCAGTGCACGAACAATATCCATCACCATTTGTTTAGCTCCCATATCATCTCCACAGACAAACACCTGCAGCCAAAAACAAACAGAATTTTTATTTAGACAGACTTTTGTGACATTCTCTACTGCCATCCTGCCTGAATATGGACGATGAGCACAAGCTTCCTAGACTACTTGATGGCTTCCCTGCTGGCCGTAATTTATATAGGCAAAAAGTAGCCTATAGGTACTTTCTTGACCAACAAGTCCAAGAACTAAGAATATGAATCTTTTCTTCAGGGAAGGAGATTGTTTCAAGTGGCGAAATTTTGTATCTGAAAAGAACGATGTATAACACACTTAGTACAAGTCTTTCCCTGGAAGACTTGACATACTCTTCTGAAGACCTGCCAGCAGTTTGTAAGCACAAGATTTTATAGGAGTAAATAGGAGCAAAATTTTCAATAGGGGTAAATAGGAGCAAAATTTTCAATTGCTTGCTACAGTGGTCTGTAAGTACTCCAGGGAACTGGGGACAGAGATCTTTAAAACATGATTGCCCTATCACAAAATTAAATATTATTTCTTTCCAAGTCTAATAAAATAGTGAAGAAACCATCTTTTCTGTGAGTGTGCAAGACAATATTCCTTTTGGAATTGGGAGAAAGGGGGCAATTTCTGCTCTCATTGATATGATATGATGAAGGCTTGTAGAGCCTAGGCTTGGAAGTCCTTGGGTCTTTAGTTTAGCCAAAACCATTTATCTGGCAGCAGAAAGCAAAGCTAGCAATGGTTTGAGTAGCTGGCTGATTTTGTGTGTTGCACAAGAGCACTGTCCCTCAGCGTGGCAGAGAACAGGGTAATAATAAATGATTTGTCTTCAAGTTAGCTGCTGTGTTGCTTCCTATGACCAGCTCTGTGCTCGCTAGCCTGTGGTTAAGGAGCTGGTTAAAATGGTTTGCACACACTGTTGTTGTGTTAAACTTCCGTGGTGATGGATTCTGATTTAGAAAACTTTATTAATTTATTCACCTTCCAGCTCACTTCTGTTGCCCATACTCATTCTATTGCTCCATCATATCCCTTGCCTCCCTTTTTTTGCTCTTTTCATTTTATTCTTGCTTTGATATATTCCTCCTATCTCCTTTCTGTTTAACTTTACAGTCCCGGTGAACAACTGATGCAACCCTCATTTCCTCCTGATTTGCTGTCTCTCTCTGGAGCTCTGCTATCTTTCTTTCCTTGCTTCTCTAGTGTCTCCAAACACCTTACTGAGTTCAGAGGCAAGCTATTGATATTCCTTGTCATGCCATATTACAAGCCAAAAGTAAATTTTAGCTCACATTTAATTTGAAATGGGCAATTATAGTGAAAATACCATCTCAACCCTGTCTGATTCGTATGTCCCGTGTGTGTTTTGTCTAGCTGTTAGGAAGCCATACGATAGATAACTCTATGATTAGGAAACCCCCGTTGCTCAGTCTTACCTGCCGGCTTGCATCCAGTGTGCCCGACTGCAAGGCCCAGGCTGACACGGTGTTAAAGGCTTTCACAACCTTAGCGCCGGGCACCAGCTGAGCGAGGTACTCTGCGTTGGATTCAGGATACTGGTTTATTTTTAAGTTGTTGCTTACGTCCACCAAGACTTTTCCATGGAGAATTTCTGCTAGTGGTGTAAGGAAGTTGTAATGTTGCCTCTGGATTGCTATAATGATGATGGCAGCTTTTTGCGCTGCCTCTGCATGGCTCAACACCTCTGCATCCTTGGGAATCAGGCTGGATGTCTGTGTGCTCCGGCTTCCAAACACAACGGGATAGCCGGCCTGAATAATTTTATGCCCCAGAGCTCTTCCAAAATCTCCAGTTCCAAATATGCACACTGTCTCTCTTTTGTTAGGAGTGTTAGGAGCCAAAGCCATTATGTTGGAAGAATTTTTATTCATCTGTTAAAAAAAAAGTAATAGGAACAAACTAAGCAAAACATCTATCTCTTGAAAATGAAAGGTTAGCATCTGCTCTGGCTGTACAAAATAAATATCTGAGAGTTTTCTTGCCTCTCAATATGCTTTCTGCACACTCTTCTGAATACACACTCTCAGAAGATTGCTGTACAGTTTTTAAAAAACAGTTCTGGATATTCACCTATCCATCTCTTACAGCACCTTCTTTTCCATCCATTTTATGGATTTTAACATTCAGCTGAACTGTTGCAGTTTTCCTCTCTCAAAGGGAAAGCAGGAGGAAAAAATACAGGAGCACAGAGAACAAGGGTTGCACACGTTTCAGAGTAATGTCTGCTTACTTATGCTATCGAAAAACATTGAAGAAGAATGTGTTTCTAATCAGATTAGAACCTAGAAGGTCTTTTGTAAAATACTTGAAGATACTTGAGATATTATAAAAGGTAGCTACAAACCTATCTGTGTCCTCAGTATTTCCTTAATACGACCAGTCAGTTCCAGTTTGTTTTATTCTTGTTCTTCAATTTCCTGAAGAATGTCCCGTGAAGCATTTGGACAGTGGAATTGGAATATTTCATGTTGAACATTTATTTTTGATTCTTATATATTACTCATAATAAAATTCTCTTTGAGGTTTTCATCTATCCTCCTTTGTCACTGTACCTGGAAACTTCGAAGTCTTTAATGTATTATCCATGCCACAGCAGTACGTACGCTCTGTACTTGCAGAGTGAGACCCATGATACAAATACAGAACAAAAAGGTGTGCTCCAAAGGTCTTGCAGTAGGTCCACATGCTGTTGTCCTCACTTTACGAAAGGTGAACTCAGACCAGAAAACCTAAGGCCCGAAGGAAGACCTCCAACAGGAGATCTTGAGAGACCCCTCTCTTGGACTGGCCAGCAATTTAGTACTTAGAGCAGCCATTTGATTTGCAGGAGCCCTGATTCAAGTCTTTCACTGCATCGCAGGTAACTGTCTTAATTAAAGCTGAGGGAATAACCGATTTTCCAATTTGCAGGAAAGAAATGCATGAAATGGCTAGCTAGACCCAAAACAATTGCTTTGCTGCTGCTGTTTATTAACCCTTTGCTTACATTCTTCTGTGAAGCACCCTTCAGAATGAAACTCTCTCATTTAAAAATACTGAGATGATGTTCTTCACAGTCTTTTATGTTTTTCTCTAGCCAGAAGAGCTTTTGCTTTTTAAAAATCTAGCATGATTTTAAATTGTTTGACCCGAAACTTGCATTTGTTCGGTGAATAAAAAAATCAAGCCTGAACTTCCCCCTACTCTGCTGTGACCTAGAGCTAAGGGCCGTGAGTCAGGGATGCACACATCTTTTTGGCCTGTGCTGTAGGGTGTAAGCTTCACTAGCAAGATAGGCAGAGAAACGCTTATTCTGAGAATCATATGTGAAAATTTTGGTTCGAAATAGCTCTGTATGTAGCTAGCTAGCCCTCATTGGCATCAGTGCCAGCTCAGCACCATTCCTGCAATAAGCTGTGGGAATCCTGGGATTTAGAGAGCTGCCAAGGGAGTTTGCTTCTGGTGATTAGGGGAAAGTGTCAATTCAGGCAGAGAAGAGCCCGAGGATCTGTGTGCTCCTGGCCTGTGTGGCTCGTGCCGGTCCCATGGGAGGCTTTGCAGCGCAGCAGGGTGTTAACCCCAGCTCTCCTGAAGCTGCAGTCCCAGCTACCCAGCTGGACTCTGTGTACTTCTCAAGTAACACACTGAGCATGAAAATAGATCCTCAGAGGGACCCATCTGAATGTCTCTTGCATATTTGTGTGCTCTGACACATGCATACAAATGCAAAGTCCTTTGACATATTTAAAAATCATTCTCTGAGGGCTTTATTAATGTCGCATGAGGCTTTAATGTGACTAAAGCTATAAAATTCCTTTTTGGGGATAGTCTGTTTTTCAAAAAGAACAGAATCGTTGCATATGTAATATTAATAAATGGTCCAACTCAGTACCTAATAAGACTCAACTTTCCCTTCTTAATTTTTCCTTTTAACAAAGTAAGCTCCTATCTAAAATGAAAAGTAAAACTTATTTGTAACACGCAATCGTCCAGTTGAAAACTTCTGTATTTGCCCTCAAAAAACCATTAAGTTATTGCTGAGTGAACTATGCAAATCATTCTCCTCTCCAAAGTAAGACTGGAAAAAAACAAAACTCAAAAGGATGTTATCAGGTAATATATTTGGTAGATCCGTCAAAGTTATGTTTTGTTTGAGCTTATAAAAATATTTAATATAGAAATGGACCCACCAGCAAGAAATAAATCAATAAAGTGCTTCTGTTATTCAGTAATACTGAACATCTCATTTGCTAGTGAACACTGAACTCATCTTGCCAGAAAAGAGAAAAAGAGGGAGATGAAAAGAAAAATTAATGTAAGGAACATTCTTTTTTTCAAAATACAGTTTCTTGGAGCACTATCTAAGATCTAAAGGGACTTGTACAAGGCAGTGAATATTATTCCGTAGAAAGCTGAAGAGAGTTAAAGCTGCTTTTAATACTGGTGGTCTAATTTGGCTTAATACCATTTTTAACAAGAGAGACAATTTGCTTGAATAAAGTAAGCAGAATTTACCTTTTCTTTTTAAGAATTACTTAATAGGGATGCCCATAGCTGTTATGATGGAACACATTATATATTAGAAATAAACTGGTCACCAATGAATTTTTTAACAAATTAAGTATATTGTAAAACTGATATTAATTTAATAGTGCATCTGCTACTTCTGAAAATCACATGTAAAACAAGTTTGTTTTTAAATTCCAGGCCTTCTGGACCATGTCTCCTTCTAACAAAGACAGAAATTAAATTAATTTTCTCCATTGAATCCTTTTTTTCCTTTCTTCCAACATGCCTTTGTGCCAGCTGGCAGTTGTTAAACTAAAAGAAGGTTGTGGGCTTTGCAGTGAACTTCTGGAGGTTAATTCGGATGGTAGGTTATGAGCACATAGACAGTGCATAGGTAAATTCTGGCTTTGCTGTGTGTATTTGAAGAAAATGCAGCCTCTGATGGCAACCGGGTGGGTGTAAAGTCAAAACAAGGGAAATGGCCTCCCAGAGTCCATGACAGCGATAGCTGCAATGCGAGAAGATATTCATTTTCTATAGGACAAGGTGTTTCATTGTCATACATTGGTGTGAAAGATGAGAAGCAGAAGTACATCACAAGGGACACAGGGCCAGTCTGGTGTCTGGGAGCTCAGCCCGAAGGCTGACACTGGGGTCTCAGTAAGCAGACGATGGCAGTGGGGTCTGCTCCGTGCCCATGGGTTATGCTGAGCACTTTCAAAGCTCCAGAGGAAAGCAGAAATACCAGCAAAGAAACATGTAGTAGTCATTATCTATTCTTTTATATACGTATCCATATATTATCTGAGAAAAATCAATAGGGATTTGTATCCATACATAATTATGTAATTATGCTTACATCTATCCCCCTAACATGAGAGCACTAGTGATGCCTTTTGTTATTTGAAAGATAATCCATATAAGCTTCTGTAATGATTAACTGTGTCCTTTCTCTTCTGCATTGTTGCTGTATTCTTATACACGGAATTATCCTATTTTAAGGAAAATGATGGTAATCTCTGAGTTTAGTTGGTCAGTAATGATAAAAGGAGGCGCTGAAAGAAAAAAAGCTAACTGCAAAACTGTTGTTTCTATCCACTGCATAAACACTAGGGGAACTGAATGAAGGTACAGTGTTTAGTTCAGCAGTTATATGTAAATACTTTGGTTATGTAGGAATTTGAATGAAGACAGGCACATTGCTTTGCACGTGGGAAAAGGAGGGATTTCCTAACAGAAGCGATGCCACAGATGAAGTACAGTGCCAAAAGCGGAAAGGCAGAGATGGGACCGAGACGTAGACTGGGATGGATAATGGAAAGATCAGAAAGATGTAACATGAAACGGCAGATGGGAGATCAGTGGAATGATTCAAAAGGTAGAAAAACAAGATGAAAGGAGCAGGAAAAAGTAATTTTACTATTTACATTTAAAAAAGAAGGAAAACAAATAACTCTGGTAGTGATCTCAAGAGATTATCTAGTCCATCTCCCTCCCTAAGGCAGGATTAACTATGTTTAAACCAAGCCTGACAGATGCTTGTCTAACCTGTTTGTAAAACCTTCCTGTGTTGTGGATCCTGAAGTCTTCCTCGCTTACTGCTTTCTCAGCCATACTATTAGGCAGATTTTGCTATGTGTAATCTATATCGCCTCCTCCACAGTAGACACAGGTGTCAATTTATCCCCCTTCTCTTTGCAGCAGCCTTTGTTGGACATGAAAGCTGTTACCATTCCACCCTTTTCTTCTCTAGATAAAACAACCCCAGATCTTTCCCTGCAACTCATGCTTTTGAGAGTGGTGATCTTTCTCATGGCTTTCTTCTGATCTTTCTAGGCTAAACTGCTCCAACTGTTAATTAAAAGTATGGTGCTAAAACTGAATGCAGTACTCTTGCTGAGATCTTACTAGATAGAAAAGGATTGCTTCACTTGCCTCATAGGCAACACATCATCCCGCTGTCACATTTGTCTTATTCACAACACAGCTGATTCATAGTCAGCTTGTGATGCATTAAGACTAGGAGTATTTTAACAAGTACTGTGTGGCAACAGGAACCAAGATGTGGAGTGAAACAGCTGGTGCTGAGCTCATGATGTCCACACTATCCATGTGTCAGAGATTTCCACCTTGGACTAACTTTAGTCTAGTACCACAGGCTGAGTGCCCATTAGCAGCTGCAGCGCATTGGGGTGCACCTGAAGCATGTCTTCTGGCTCAGCTTTCGTGGAAAGGAATCTAGTTTCATGTGCTCCAAGAGCTCTCTGTGGTGTAAAGCAAAGCTTGAAAAGTGGTGATCTGCTTCTACATCTGATCAGAACTCAAATGCTAATGTAAATGCATCCTGTTACACCCAATCCTTTAACTGTACTGCTCCCACGCCCCTTGTGCCATCCCTGATTTCTGTAGTCTGACTCAGAGCTGTATCGTGCACTTGTCCCTGTTGAATAGCACCATATTTTTTTCAAACTGTAGCTTCAATTTGTCAAGATAATTTTGATTTCTTAGCCTGTCCTCTAACGTGATTGCAGCCCTTTTCAACTTTGTCAGATTGTCAGCTTTAATAAGCATAGTGTCTGTTCCGGCATCTATGCCATTTAATGAAATTCTGGAACAGGACTTTTGCCAGGAGAGACCCCCTGTATATCTGCAGTAAATGTAGTCTTCCATTTTGACAGTGATTAACTGAGAGACTGAAAATGTTTCATTTGCTAGTTCTGCAGAACCTTACCTTATATTAGTTTAATTTAGGCTGCATTTTTCTAGTATGGTTTTGAAAATCTTCTCTAACATTTACCACGCTAAAAACTTCACTCATGTCAGGTTGTGTAGCCTCTGTGATTCACAAGGCCTGTGAGGAAATGAGGTTGGTTTGGAATGATTTGTTCTTGATTAATCCATGTGCCTATAACCCATTTCTTTCTTATCTTCTATTTGCTTCCTCTATTTGTTTGAGAATTGTACTTAAATGGATTGGGCCATACTTCTGCACCTCCTCTTTCTTCCTACTTTTAAAGATAGCTATTCTTGCCTTTCCAGTCTTTCAAAACTTTACCTCTTCCACACAGTTCTTAAAGGTAGTTATTAATGGCTGTGGAAATGCTTGTTATCCCCTGAACAATGCGAGGTGAATTCCATCAGCCTCGCTGATCTCAGTCATTTAACTCACCTGAGCACAGCCTAATCTCTTTCTTCTGTCATCTAGCTGGAATTTTCAACTCTTTGCTACTGATGTAAACCCTTTTATCATGGTTGACCCTTCTAGTGAAGAAAGAGCAAAATAGGCATTACAGAGTTGGCTTTCTTGGAGTCATTAGTCAATAGCTTTCTCTCAGTTGAGTGGTGGATCAATTCTCTCCTTGATTTTCCTTTAACAGTTTATGTTTTTACGGGAAATTTCTTGTTATTCTAGGTGTACCTTACTAATTACCTTTCTTTTTGTGCTGTGGCTTTTCAAATCTTATCAACATATTAGTATTGTTCTTCTGTGCTTGTCCATAGATTTTGATTTACGTATGCTGGTTGAGTTTGAAGTTTCTGAAGAACTCACTGCTGTCTTACTGCAGTCCTTGCTCTGCGTTGCAATCTTTATGTCTCTGCTGTTAACATAGTTTCTTTAAGCAGCTGCCAAATCTTCTGACCTCATTTTCCTCTCAAATTGTACTTCTCATGGAACATCACCTTCCCACCTTCAAAATCTGATATACTCTGCTTATTATTCTGCTAGGTGGACAAGTCCATTTTTGAGCACTTGATCTCGTCTGGTGGCCTGTGGTGGCTCCCAGCCGTGACAGAACCTCTGTATTTTCCCCTCTGTCATTTTCCAAAACCTTCTACTGGGTCTATGTTCTTTTATCTTTTGATTCAGGGCAAAAGTTCAGAAGATGAAGCAGGATATAAGGACGATGAGAAGATAAATGGCCAAAGCATTGCCAGGAGGAGTTTGATCCATAGCCATGTAAAAGAAAGGTTTATAAATAGAGTAAGAAGAGAGTTAATGGCCAGCACAGCTGTGATCCACATAGGTTATGGTGTTGTCTACTGTAGGAACTAATCTCAAGATTTACAACACTGATCCATTTATCATCTTTTTTTTTTTCTTGTTAAGTTCATTGTAAAAGTCATAATCCCGAAGGTGGTCGTAAAGTTTATATGCAGAACAAATATTATGGAAGTGTAACTTTAAAAAGTGAAGTATCAAAGGCCCTCTGTCTATGTAAACTAAATATTTTCATGTATTTCCTTGTAAATAACACAGGGACTCTGTTACACTATGCAAATAATAAACGGTGCTAGGAATGAGAATGGAGCAGCTTGCCGTTGTTCTAGTACAACATTCTGGAGGCAAATAAAGGTCCTGACAGAATACATCTGGCCGATTATATAGCATGCTGGGGGTAGATTCATCTATGTGAATTCATATACAGATATACATGAGCCATGGCAACAGTATTGACTGCATATTCCAGTGATTCATGTACTAGAATATCAGTATGAACAGTCTGTTTTCTAGGTTCACTTTTCTAGAAAAAGCTTGTTTCTCCAGATTTCGGAAGGGTTATTTTTCTATATTGATGGGGAGACAGTTGGGTTGAAACTTCGGAGCTTATTAAATTTAGTCCATTGCACAGCTGAACTCTAATAGTATCCTGCTGCATGAAGAAGTTAATTCTTCCCTCAGGTTCACTAGCCTTTGGTGGTGAAGTCTGCTTGTAGAGTAGTGAAACGGGGACATCTGGATAAGCGGCTTGGGTTCAGGCTGTGCCCTCCTGTAGACCTCCTTTTAAGCTGCTGACATGACTTTTTACATCTCACCTTAACTCCACTGCTCTTTTAGCAAGAGGCGTTAAAAGGTGCTGTTTCTGTTTTCTTTTTTTTCCAAATCTCTCGTTGCCATTACAGCAAGGATCAGCTGAACGTTCTCACACAGCATCCACATATATAAGTCCTCAAGCCTCTGCTAAAGGTCTTTTTCAGCCAAAGCTCTGTATCTCTCTGGTCAGGAAGCACCTGAAAACATGCAGTTCCCTACATGGATTCAAGAACTTGTTTACATTGTTTGAACCACACAGGCAGGGCTGAGCACATTGCAACTCATTTCACCAACAGAGATTCAGAGCGTGTCTCTTCCAAAACACTTTGAAACTAGATTCTTACCACCACTACGGAGAGAAAGCCCAGCACGCCGTCGGACTTGACATGATTACACAAATTAATCCTGCTGGGCAGCTGTGAGCTGATCTTGAATTGGCATTTAATGGCTGAACTGGTGAAAATAAGCCCTGTGGAGGTGTCCCTTCCTCATACCTCTTTGAACAGACTAAACAGGTTCAATCAGGTTTGCTTTCCCAATGCCTCTGTGTGCACCTGATCCTTCCCTACTGATAAACATACGTCTTTCTCAATCGTGGGTGGGCTGCACTTGTGGTAACCATGGTGCTTTGACACCATGCTAGTGGCATGTACTCATGCTGGTGGCAATGAAGAACAGTGCCTACAACCAAGAGTGTCAAAGGCAGTGGAAGTGGCTGGTTTTTTTTTGTTTTTTTTTTTAATATCAAGTCTCTTTTTTCATTGTTTCCTTCAAATCCCTGTATACCTGTGGATGGGCATGGTGAATCTCAACAAAATAGGTAAATGAGTACATATTTCTGTTTGGAATTATACTTTTTGCATTGGTAATTTTTAGTTTCCCATGCTGTCAAGTTCTCCAAAGTTAAACAGTTTCTTTCAGGAATAGAGTTAATTCTTGTTATTATGTTAGTTGTTTATTGCATGTACTGGCAAGTAGAAGTCATCCCCAACTGTTTTGTTTTTGGTTTTTTTTTTTTAATGAGAATCCCACTTTGTCTTGTCGTCTATGATCAAAAGGTGTATATTAGACAACAGTGCCCTAACACACTAAAATTACATATAGTAGAAAAAGAGTGTGATTAATACTTCATTTCTTGCAAATGTAGTACTGCAGCTTTGGAAGTAACTTTATGAAGTATTTCACACATGCATAATATTCAGTAATCCTGGTGTAGCTTGGAAAACAGGTGAAATGCGATTTAAGAAGTCTTCTCAGAAAGACATGTACAACTATTCTGAGGCAATCTCATTTACTTAAAATTTCATTTTGCCATTTCCACAGAGAGAGAAAGAACGTACTCTATAATAAATACTTTTTCTTATAAGCTGACAGTTGTAGAGCCAAATCTGCCCTAAATTATAAACTGCATTTTCTGTTGCTTGATACACCTAAAACTGAAAGGCATGTGGCTAAACTACTCTCCCATGATTAATCCAGTACTTAAACACATAAAGAAAATAGCAGAATAGCTCCTAACAAACATATTACAACAAATTATTAATGAATTTTCTTTCAAGCAAATGAATATCTGCTGTTCTTCTCAGCAGAAAATCCTGGGCTCCAAGTTTTGACAAAGCTGATAAAAAAAAATTGTTTGAGACAATAAATCCTCCTACAGAGGACATTGCGTTTCCCACATCTTCACTTTTTATCAGGAGAACACTAAAGCTGCCTGGAGGCTCTTCAAACAGATGAAGTATAGGCCTAAATAGATGTGCTTAGTGTTGTCTAAATCATAGCAAAGTACTGAGAGGGCTGGAAATCTCACCACCTCCAGCTGCTCCCATAAACACGTAAGACCCAGCTATAACTTGAGTAATTTCCTCAGACTTTTCAGGGCTGTTGTACTGTTCTGAGGTGTGTAGGTGTTAAGCTTTAATCCAGCCTAGTCAACTGCAAGGAGAATGAAAATATTTCATAAAACACCTGAAGGTGAGCAAGGGTGAGAAGGAGAGACAGACCTGCCTACAGCGCAGGGGGCACTGGATTTATCCCAGGAGATGTCCAGAGACCTTGAAAGACATGTTTTCAGATCCACCGCGCGTGGAGAAGCACCTCCTGGATTCCTGGTGAGTCCTCCCCTCCCTGTGAAGCTATTCTTCTAAGCATCTTTTATCTGCCATTTAGAGACATTAACAAATAGCTCTGTCTCACAGAGAAATAACACTAGAAATAATGAAGCCTGGCTTCCTAGGGGCTTGTGTTTCTTGGCTGATTACAAGCGCTGATTGAAGCTGTTTCCAGTCACAGGAGATGACTCCTATAACATTTATTCTCATGGATTTTTAGGTCTTTTAAATGTATATAGTCACAGTATAGTCTTTCATTTTTCAGGACTCTTCTGTGGGGTCTTCAGCTGCCTTTTTTCATGCAACGTAAGGAAAACAGAGACACCTCTCCTCCTGGTATATTTGTTTGAAATCATCACTAAAAAAATGATTGAGGAACACACATATACATACATACACTCACATATCTCTGCGTGATCAGAGAAATCTCACTTCCTACAAAATCAGGCTAAAATAATGGACACCCTAAAAAATTCATGATGTACACACACCCACATGCATGTCTGTACCACCAAAAGAGAAGGAGACAAGTGAGAAATGGCTCTTCAGTTGTGACCCTATGTCACTGTGGTCTGTCGAAAGGCACGGAGGATGAGGCAGGGGATGTTATTTGGGATGCTTTTACTGACAGCCCATCAGCAGGATACACTGAGACTGGAATTAGCTGGCATTACACCAGCAACCAACCAAAACCAGACCTTCAGAGCGCTAAAATGTAAGAGTTCAAGCCACGTATTTATTACGAGCTCTAGGAGTGTGTGACAAGCCTGACTCTCTTCCCATTTACACGAAAGGAATTGTTGATTTTCAGTTAGCTTGCTCTTGGACCAGGTTGGCACAAGCAGGAAGAAAATGAAGCCCAGTTGCTTCATAACACCTGTGATAAAATCAAAGGCGAGGTGGCTGCTGTGGCACAGTGACGATGTTCTTGGCTGTCTTACACTCTTAGAAATCTGAGGAGTGAGAGGGCGAGTATGATGAAAGATTTAAGAAAAGGGAGCATGAATAAGAAGTTTTCTTGCCAAAACAAATGTATGTGGATTTGCAACATGTCTGGAATGGGGCCAAGCAGATTTTACAGAAAGTTCATTAATCTGTGTTCTTGCTTACACAAGCCTATACACTAAAATGTGTTTAAAGACATGATTTAACAGTGGATAACTTTATCAGCTCCCTTATTCACTTAATACGAAGTACATTAAATGTATTTACTTGCTCCTTTTGGTTTCCTTTCTTTCTTTTACATGGACTTGAACATTTTCCTCTCCTACTTGACTGCAGTCAAGTGGCATCTGCAGAGACATGCCTGCTTTCAGGACAAAATCAACACTGATATTTTCAGAAATAAAGAAATTTTGTTCCTCACAAAAAAAAAAGAGACAGTTTTAAATTCTGTTGCATTTTTCAGCAAGGAAAAATTCTTATCAGGCAATATTTTAAAAACTAGTTCTTTCTCAAGATGGAAGAAATTCCCCTTCTTACTGAGCCAATGATTTCAGGACTCTTTAAGCAACAACCTTAAGCTACAGGCTTCGAAAATTTACTGCTGAGAAACCTGAATTTAAAGACATGCTTTTAAAATAAAAAAAGCACAACAGAGATGAGATTAGTAAAAAATTTGCAGAACTGTTCAGGGCAGCATCCTATACTGAGAAATGGAAAGATCTAGTTTCTTATTTTTTTTCGACCAAAGCTCCCTTTGAGTTCAGCTCAGGTTTTGCAGATGCCCGAGCTGCTGCTGGTAATTCCCTAGCCTGGCAAGGGGGGACGGGTGTGCGCAGCAGTGGGTCATTACCTCGGCTCCTAGCCCAGGCGTTGGTACAAATGAAACCTCTCTGCCAGGGTACTGCCTGTGAGCTACTGCTCTTGGAGCACCGCATTGCCACCAAATTGCTCGCAGGGCAGCACAGGGCAGGCAGCCTTATCCTGTGCTACGGTCCACTGCACAGGGGCATAGGAAGCCTTACACAAGATCTCTTACAAATCGCTGCTGCCTGAGCCCTCTTACGCAGAGGCTGCCGCCTTCAGAGGGAAGTCACCCCGGTTTCTGACTTCTGCTTGCTCCTGGGTCTCAGTCAAGGCCACTGGGTATCTCTTGTTCCTACCCCTGTGAAATACGTGGGGCAAGGCAGAAGTTACGCTCTTGGTTCTGCACGACAACACCATGCAGTAAGCAAGAAAGGAGCGCGCCAGGCCTTATCTATGCAATTGAAGTGAAGGAAAAGGTGGGTATTTGGGACATGATATGGAGCAGAGACAAATGAAAACCTTATGTGTTCTTACTAAACTTAGCTGAAGAGGAAAGAAGAGGGTGCCAGGAGGTACAAAACAAAGTGTCATGCTGCTTTTGTAATTGCCTAATTGGACAAAATAATTCGCCCCTGCAGGGTGACCCTCTCTTGCGCCTCCAGCAAGGAAATGCAATACAAAATGAGGAACTGGGTTTTCTGAATAAACCCATTGTCTTTATTGCATTACCATTTTATGCTATTACGATTATTGCATAATTACCCACTTCTTGTGAGTACTCATGTCTTTTTACATATTTCCTGCTTTTGCAGTCCTTGTAGCATGGGACCACCCCAGAGAAATCCTTTGTCAAACATTCCTGTGCTCTAATGATGCCAGAAAGTGTTTTGCTCTTTGGCAATCAACCTCTCCACTAAATTTCTTAGCACTTAAGGCTTGTTTATCTAGAGGCCTCCAGAACTTGCTCACATAGTTGGTATCACTAATGGATTGGTGAGAGGCAGCAGTAAAACACTTTGATCCCAGTCCTCAGGTGCTGTAACTTGTCTGAGGCGGATGGCTGAGCCGCTTCCACCATTGATCAAGCAGTTTGTAGCAGCTTATTGTAATTAAGCACCTTTGAAGTGCCAAGTTCGGGTTGTAGAATTCAAACAAAATTTATTAATATTCTCATTTTTATGGGATATCATGCTGTTTATGGAAATGGTTCTTCTGCATATTCAGATTTGTCCTGGTGAGGCTGCTTCACTTGGGAAAAGCACATGGAGGGAAATCATCCAGAGCTGAGAACCTGTCCTCACTCCTGGTTTAATCTTAGCCTCATGTTTTCCTAAGCAAGTCATGGGATCTACACCTCCCAGTGGAGGTTTAGACCTAGCCTTGTCGCTGAACCAAGGTGATCTGCAGCACTTTGCCAGCGCGACACACAAAGCAGCTCAGCCAAGCATGAGAAGAGC